>NW_021848825.1:1013583-1056831 GCF_003651465.1 Formica exsecta | reverse complement strand
TTATTTATGGGCGCTTATTACATATTTATAATTTGACAATTATTTCTTTTGATTCTTAAAGTAAATTAAATTCCAAAAATTAAGGAAAGCTAGAATATTAATAAACATTGGAAAGTAATTCTAAATTTTTTGTAATTCTCTAATTTTTACTGCATTTTATTACTTTTTAGTTTTAATATCTATTTTCTAGTTATTAAAAATCACGAATTTATCGTCTCTCATTTATCATGGTACTATATCTCATGAATCTTTCGTCTATAGTCTCTCGCCGCTGTCGAAAAATAAATTTCACCTTTTCACTAGAATTACGCAGATTAATTTTTCTGGATTCTAAATTTTCCTCGTTAATCTGATTAGCAATGATTTCGTCGCACACCAACAAATTTACGACAGCTTCGTAAATTATTTCGCGCCTTGTTATAATTTCATATGCGACTAATGGAGAATGTGTTCGACATATCGTTATAATTTAACATCTCGAGCTAATGACGCGTAGTATTAGCAAATATTAATAATGTATTCACCATTATAGTAGTAATGTATCCTGTTTTCAATCGAAACAAATTGCTATTTCCAAGAATAATTTCGCAAAAATCAAAATTTGTGTTTTTTTTACAAAGTTTTTTCAATTAAAAATGATTGTTATAACAGTGAAAAGAATATTGGATTTATAGAAAGAAAGTAAGAAAATTCTCAAGTGTGTACCTTGGAGAGAGAAGGATCGATTTAATAAAGTAAAGATAACCTTCTCTGTGTGAAAGGAGGTCAGGAAAGTAAACGATAGGCAAATGTAACATCAAAGTGTAACGAATAAGGTACACGAGATTCTGGAGGAACGGGGAAAGAGGATCTGGGAACAGGTGAATGAGCGCGAGAAAACTCGGTTATTGACGCACAATTATGTGCACGACCTGCGTGAGTCTGTACGTGTACGTGAAAGCAATTTTTCATGTCGGGTCAACGCAAAGCCGAGTTCGCGAGGCTACTTTTCTGCACCAAAGAATTTGTCGCTGCGAATTCGATGCGCGAAATTGCTTCACGTCAAATCGAAAATGTACCGGAGCGCGACTAATTCATACACCATGGAATCGATTTATCATAATTAATCAACACGTCCCGATTGCACACGGATTCCGTTAAGGCTGATAATATATCGATACTTTCTTACATTAATATAGAGTACGAAAAAAGAATAGCAATATGCACACAATATAATATATTGATAATATCATTAAGTATCCATATTGTATATTATGATTTATGGGATTTTTTCAAGCTTAACAAAAATTTAAAAATTGTAGAGATAAATTTAGCATTATTATCTAAAAATATATATATATATTTATATTATCATACAATTATGCATTTACACGACACATTCTCTTTATCGTATATTGTCACACATACTGGCATATTTAAAATCTGCTCACCTCTTTCTATTTTATATTTATCCAAACCCTTGGAACTCTGCAGTTTTTCAAATACCTATGATTTTATTCGCATATTTGCGACGATCAGAAACGTTTTTACAGCGGCAATCGTATTTTCTTGTCGCGTTACACACATGGCAGGAATCCCGATCGAAATAACGTCATTGGAACAGGTGACGGAGAGAAACGGGTTCTCTCCTGCGGGCAAATATTAATACATCCATAAATCCGAGTACGTCTTTGGAACGGGATTTATAAGTGGTCGATCGAATCGCGGCCGGCATTTGATCGCTATTCGGAATTCGTGCCAGTAGATTATGGATAATCGCCGCGGGAGAGTCGAAAATACGCTGCCAGCAGCCGTGACGGGCGCGATACATATTTATGCATATCGTCGAATTTTTTTTTCTCGCGACGCATAATTTGCAAGAGGATAATAGCGAAAGTTTTGAAAGCCAATCCGGTATTGCGTTCCTCAGGCGTTAAGTTTGGAAAATTTAACTAATCGACAAACTTGCTTTTCTTTGTGATATATATGATACACATAAGAGCAAATATATTGTACAACAATATATTAGTTTATAATTTATAATTTATATATAATTCTTAACTTATTTCACTCATCTCTAAATAATATTCATTAACTTAGTTAATAATAATGTATTTATTTATTATTTATTAATCCATTTATTTCTCACATAATCAATATGTTGGTCTTTATTTATAATTATTCATTTTATACTTTTAAAAATATTTTTTTATTGATTTAAAGTAAATTATGAGGACTAAGAAAGAATTAGAGCGAAAGAATTAAAATAAAATAAACTTTTCACTAAAAAAAAATTTGGATATCATTGTTTGCAGATTTATATCTTTTTTAAAGTTATGTGTTATCATAGCTAATTTTTCACGCAAATCTGATGATAAAAATTCATTTTATCGTAGTATTCTCATAACATTAATTCTTTCGCATCTCTCCATCATTTGCAGAAAGTTTAGTCATATAATAAGACCAAATTACGTTAAAATATGCATGACATGGCAAAGCCAACCTTAATTTTAATAAGAGAGTGTTTGACCAACACAGAGTTAACTTTTCTTAAACTAAAATGTCGAAGCAGTCGTTTTCGAAGCCAGAAAAAATTAAAACTTAAAACCCTTTTGAGCAAACTAGGTTTCACAATTTTAATTAGCTAATTAAATGTTACAGTTTATATTTCCACAGATTTTCTTTTAATTGAGAAGATTTAATTATTAAAATTAAGTTTAAATATTTAAAAAGTGGTTCAAAAATAGTCTTTTTCGAAATATTTTCCGATAAAATTCCATTTTAATTCCGTCAAGAATTATTTATTAAAATTAATTAATTATTGTATTGTACTAAGATTCAAGAAATCTCTTTAACATTTCTTGAATTTTAAATTTGCATGGCAAGATAAAGCGTAATTTTTCGCGAGGGAGCCCGTAGAAGAAGCCATTGACTCACAATGGTAATTGCGGAGCGACTGCAATTTTACGTCTTACCTCTCGGTCGTCCTTGAACGCAAGTATAGATAGGCAAGCAGGATTTTCCAGTAGCCGGCGAAGAGGCGCCTTCTCCTTCTCCTGTCACTTCGTATTCTCTCAAGAGACGAGCACGCTTCGCACGTAAAAATCCGACTTTCCGACAGGCAAAGAGTATCTCTCTTCGACACACGAGCAAATACCTGTTGTCTTAACGAACGCAGCACCTTTATTAGCACCGTTCGCGTCACTTACGCGAATTTGCGCGCGCGCGCAATGTTTCGCCGGTCGAAGAGATCATTTCGTTGAGTTCTCTAACGTCCTTCCACTCTATTTCCACACATTTTCTGTTTTCCGCGCGAATATCGTCACCATTCCGCCGCGGAGAAATTCTCTTAAGAATCGTTTTTACGACGACTCACCGACTCACAAGCGAAACTACGAATAATTTTATCGAGAACCCGCGAAAACTAAAAAGCAAAGACTTGTTGTTTCAATACGGAGTCCACCGATAAAGAGGCGAAATCTTGCCGCGAAGTTTTCTCAAGACGACGCTCGTGAGAAATCTCGAGGAGAGGACACGCTGCGCGCTCGCGGACCGACGCGGCACTTGAGGCCTGAAGGTGCCTCAGGTGGGACGCCAGGTGGGTGTCTGGAGAGAAGCGGGGCCTTCTCCTCTCCTTGTCTTGACCAGCCCCACCGCACCCGGCAAGCCACGGGCAAGGTTTATGGAGAACCAAGCAGAATTCAAACGTTTTCCTCTACGTCCTGGAGAAGGGCGGAGGCGCCTCTGTGCTAGATCTGACGATCTTCGCGGGGCCCGGGTCCCGTCAAAGTTCCCTACTTTACCGGTGATAAAGAAAAATTTTGGATTCATAAATTTAAAAAGAAACATTATTCAAAGTGGTGCTATTTATTAAAAAAACTATTTATATAAATATAGCAATGAGAAAAGCTTTCGTTGCAATTTTATCAATTTGACATATCACGTATTGTTGGATTAAGTTAGACTTGACCATTGTAAGAATGTAAAATATTTTTAAATTCATTTTGTTTGATTTATATATGTCTTGTTACATCTAAGGTAAATCTAATAAGATTCAAAATTTTCTTAAACTTAAGCAAAGTCGATAAAAATACTTGATATATCCAGAAAGCTTAATCAAGTTGAGCTATTAATTAAAGTTATTTTGCCTAAATCTTAATTATCTTAAATTATTTGTGGGAACTTATAATAAGATGGTAAACTCAGTTGCTAATTTTTATTAAATATAATTATTAGAAATTCAAATTAAACTGCGAAAGCTTGGAGCTTGTGATGACTTCAATGGACGCGTAAATATAATAGCTTTTATTGCTTTGTATGCAGATGTAATTACTGAGAAAATCAGCATATAAATTGTTAATGTAGCGCCTATTGTCGATTGTTATTCTCTCAAGTTACGAGCAAGCTGTAAGTTACCCGACTATATTAAGGTATGTATGAAAAGATAGAGTTATGGGCTCGACCGCGGAACGCGTAATCGGGAACACGGAACGGTCTAATACTTCATGGCGCGATTGCGTGATGTTGATTGTTAATTTATCTACGCGTAAGTCGCCCGCCATAATTAATCACTATCGCGAGAATAATGCAGATGTTGCATCGGATATGAATATCTTACATTCGATAGTAGCACTAATGACGTGACGTCGATACGGATTCCAACGGTGCAATTAATCCGATACTAATCTATCCGTATTTACATCGCAATCACGGTAAAAAATAAATTGACTTTATCCATTAAAATGACAAGCATCGTGGAACATTTTTTTATTTTCAAAAAAAAAACTCGTTTTGATTACGCAAACTCTTTTAAGTTAAATCGGTCATTGTATAAGGAAACCGGTTCGCGCCTTTTCCATAATTAATAAGAATGCATAATTAATAAAAATGCAATTAATAAGAATTATAGTTCCAGCTAAAAATTATAGCCACGGTTTATGACGAGAGTAAGGAGGTATCTCGGTTCATTCTTGTATGCATCGAAGATGAAGGGGCCTCTACTGAGTTCGATGATCTTTACGCGCGATGAGCCTCACGTTTCCGAGATCTCTGCCTTATCGATTATGATATCGAGGTTTATCACGAGGTTTAGCCACGCTCTAATAAAAACTCTAATAGAAAATTATGCGATCTCTAGCAAGATGTGGCGAGCGTGAATTACAAGTGCAAATTAATTACATTCGAATGCTAATGATATCATTCAACGGATCGGATATTCTTACAATTTATTTGTAAATTTCTTTAATATTGCAGATATATATAATTATAATACAAGTTTCTCACATTTGCATATCAAAGTTGCAGAGGCATCTACTGATCTTATAACGTTTGCGAACCTAATAAAAATTTTTCTATAAATTTTCTACCTTACCGGGTGTCCTACTGGTTCATTAATAATTGATTAATTATCTTTTAGTTCACTTACTGATTAATAAGATAAAAATAATCATCTCTTTTTTAAAATAAGTATTGTTGTGGAAAATAAAAATGTTTCAAAAAGTGTATTCGTGAAATATTTTTCTATAAATCTATAGAAAAGCATAAAACAGCAAAGCAAAAAATGTAAAATGAAAAACGAGATTTGCAATTTTTCTGTATTATTCGTAACTACAGAGCGAAAAAACCAAGTTATTTCATTTGCAAAAGATATAATTTTCGAAGAGTAAAATCGACACAAAAATTTACCTTTCTTTCCACTTACGAGGAGGATAGTTTACCGAGTCAAAACGTACTTACTTCCAGTCGGGCAGTCAAGCTGACGTTTCTGCAACATACATAGAATAGGACGCGCGTAAATTAAAGCCTAAATGAATATTTCATTTAATGAATTACATTCTACAATGGTCGAATAATTGAATTTAGCGCGAACTTAACGATAAAGGGACAATAAATGAGACCGTAAAATTTAAAAAAAGAGTCGTATAAATAAATGTGTACCTACACATTTGTAAAATATTTTGTCTCGGAAAGTGACCAAATATTTTTAATTTAAATTTATAATTAATTTAAATTTATTCCTAAAACAATTTACTTGTTTTATAAATAATAATCAAATGCACTCACCTCATAATCACACGTTGGCAGATTCACGTTCTTTGTCTGCATCTTCTGTAAAGAAGATAATAGAACAAACAATGACAACTAAAATTTTAATAGTTCTAATATTTACCAAAAATAATATAAAATCTAAGCATTTCTTTTATCTCATAAAGAAAGAAACTTAATCAATATTCTCTCTTATAATATTTGCCTAAATTGAAATGTAAAGTATTAAATTATAAAGCCTTTTTCTTAATCTTTCTAAATATTTTTTTTTTATGAATCAAAAATACACTCCTCTTTACACCGTAAATTTTAAATAAGAAAGTGTTCTGCATCAATCAACACCTTATAGATAGATATTGTTGAAAGTTTCTCTGCGTGCGCATGTTTATAACATATACGATCGATCATAGCCGAAAAAAATGTAAGCCGTCGTAAAACTCAAAACAACAATAGCACAAACAACAATAGCAACAATAACCGATTCTGGTTTCTACGGCGATAGCCAAAGCAATAACATCGCGACTGTCGCCGCCATACGGTATATATGGCATGTTTTATGAATCGAATTTGCAACCCGACAGACTCACGTGTAAACAAGAGCCTCCGGGCAAGACTCCGGAGAGAAGAAGAGTGCCCTTCGGTTCCGTGACCCGCAGCCATTATGCGGCGCAGCATTTTCTCACGAAGATACTCTGCTCTAATTATATGTCTAGCCTCTGCTCCTGAAATCTACGGCTTTATTGCTAAATATGCTCGCGCTACGAAAACTGGATCCGAGAAAAAATCTAATTTCTACTTCGTGTTCCACTGTACTTAGGGACCCCAAGTTTCGCGGGAGCAGTGGGGGGTTGCGTTCGGGCTGCGACTCCACAAAGAATACCATACGCGCGCGGTATAATCTTGGGGTTAATCGCATAATCTCTGACGGCCGTGACATCGTAAACGCGGGCGCGCCAACGAGCGAGAGCGTCGGCTGTTCCTCGTTCGAAGAGACGCCCAAAAGCGTTTTCACGTAATTAAACCCTTTTGCCAGCGCATCTGCAATAGCGCGCTCCGAAAGCATTTCGAACGTTTCAAAGATCAGTAAATAATTGAATATAATAGGTAAATGGATTCGTTATTATTTGTTTATAATTAATTATTTAATCACTCTGCAGCTACGTCGGGAATAAATATTGTCGGCGAAATGATATATCTGTCTCAATATATTGTGGCACTTTAATTATATGCAATTATTTTATTGTGGTGATTATTATATCATGATAGTAATATGCATATTGTCCTCTGTAAAATTCATACTTACATTTTATGTAATGTGATATATTTACGTTCAATAATATGAAGATATTTTATTCTCGATTCTTTTATAATTTTTCCAATAAACACGTTAAATAAGTCTTCAAATTTTGCTTAAGTAAAATCCACAGGAAAAATTATCTAAGGAATAAAACTTTGTTAATTATTAACAAAGTTTTTTATAGAAAATTCGCTACCATTTATAGCCGTTTTTAATTCGACAATTATCGAAATTAACATGTTTTGAACAAAAAAATTAGTTTTGAAGTAATCATAAAATCTTTTGATATGTGGAAAATGTGATCATATATTTTAAATCACAATCAACAGTATTTATTCACATATATATTAACAAAAAAGCTAAACCGTAATGTTTATATCTTGGTGACTTCGATTTTGAATGAGGATTGAGTACGTTTGTTCGATGTTGGCTCGTAAGCCAAGCAAAAGCCATTCTGTCATACATTATATACGTGATATAACGAATAAAAAACTCGAATACTGGCTCATAAAAAATCGAGAACAAATACGCTTGTTTATAGAACTCCAACGAAAAACTGGAGTACTACTGTTTCCAATAATGAATATGCGCTTGTATAAGCGTATATGTGTGCGTGTATATCCGGCGTATGAATATGTATATCGCTACATGCCCGATAATCAACCGAATTGGTGAAATCGTGCGGTGTATCTGACAGGATATCCTCCATCAGCCTCAGTTAGGATGCTTTTTTTTCATGGTAAAAAAAAAATCTGGTGCTACATATCCGCTCTTTCGCGAAACTCGCCTCGATAATTTCGATTGGCCTACCCGAACGACCTCGTCGAACTTAGGTTGTTCGATCGAGAATTTAAATTGAAAAATTCATCGTACGTGGAATATTTTTATGCTTGACGGTTGCCGGAAACATTAAATTATTAAGCGTTTTGAATTGTTATGATTGTATGCAATATTTAATAATTGTAATTAAGCGATAATAGTGATTAGGAAACATAAAACCTATTGTCTTCATTGCAACTTAATTATTTTCAACATATTATCTTGTAAAATTTCAGAAAATTACATGATTTATTTATATATAAATGAAATCTCAAACTAAAAAGTTTTAAAGTTAACAAATTAAACTTGTAAAAATTTTGTAATTAATATTGTTTTGTTAATTATTGAATCATAATTTCATTTTTTGATTAAGGCAATAATATATGAGAATTATAATGCATTAAATAAAATTTGTAAATAAATATATAAATGTATATATATAATAAAACATGTATAAACATGATTAAATGAAGATAATATCAATAGATTTTATGTCACTAATTAAGCTAATAACATTGATAGTATTATCAATAAAGATTATCGAATTATTCAAATTGTAACGAATGGCAGGACGTATTAGCAAGAAAAATAAACGAGGTATGCGAACTCGCATGTTTTCTCAATCATACTTATGAAAGAGCATGCAATATTTATTGGACATATAAAGTACGAGTATAATATACGATATTTTGAGAGAATAATTCACACTCAGGCGTATTTCTCTCTCAGATTTCCTGAATGTAATTAGTATACAGCTCTGTTTGTGGGCGAACAGTAGGACTGGTTAATTTCAAACTCGAATCGCGACTATCTCCGCATCGTGCGAGTTTACCCTTGCTTTGATATCAAAAGTTTAATAGGCTACACAAGTCGTATGATAAAGCTCGGCTACTCAGACGCGGATATTTTCTATGTTATCGAAACTCTGTGACACCTGTCGGTCGCATGCGTGTTCAATTAATTTATTTGCCGAGCTGTCACCGATTCTCGCAATATCTTTCAAACATTTCTGTGATACAAGAGCACAAGTTCAATACTTACGCTTATATATTAACATAATTAATTCATCACATGTATAACCAACATAAATAGACGATTGATCAAAAGAAATTTTAATATTTACGCTCTGTAATTTCTTTTTGTTGTTATATTACTTATTTATATTTTATTATTTGCAATTTATTACCAGAGTTATAAACGATAATTTTTGTTTATTTGTATTATTCAATCAGTCTACCACTTTGCGTTTATACATATATTAAATATAACACACCGTGGCATATAAATTTTATTTTTTGTACACAGCAAATATTTATTAAGAAAAATCGATTATAGAGATTTGTCGAAAAAATATATTTATCAATTATTTAATTTTTTTTAATTATCGTTATTATTATTTTCGGCTGAGAGCTGTAAAAATTAAATTTCTAACAGAAATTAAATGATGGAGCAAATATACTGCATTAAAAAAAAAACCAGATAATTCAACGTTTCCCTTTACTTCTTATTAATATGAAAGCATCGAAGTGTCGCCATTCGAGTTTCGACCTCTGGAGGCCGCGCTTGTGCTTAGAATTATAATTTTATTGGGAATGAAGATTCTTGGAAGAATCCCCCAGGCATTCCATACCGCCGTCAATCGAGGATGTACGATACGATCTATGATAAGGAAGCACAGACTTGAATTTATTAGAAATTGCTTTCACGTCGGGCAAAGACCTTCGTATAAAAAACCTCTTCTTTCTTATGTCATACGAGCTTCTCGTAATTATTTGATTGATCAAAGATGCCTTTTCTTAAATTGCGATTGAAGTTTTTATCCTTTTTTTTTTGCCTAAGAAATCTGACGGGTAGTGAACTCAATATAATATATATTGCCAGATATCTAAACAATTTTTAACGTTATCAAAGTTAAGTAATATATATGCGTATCTATAATTTTTTATGAAAAACGAAATCAATTTTTTTACACACGTTTTATTATGTTAATAACTTTTTATGGAATGATACAATATCATATATAGTATATTTTAATTTTTACACGATATATTTGTCAAAAAACAAAGTTTGTGTATAGTAATTGATAAAATAATTATTTTTGTATTTATTTTCAAGATGAAACCGTGCATAAAAAAGAATAAATGCAGTATGCATTTCATTTTTCTAACAATCGTTATAATTATTTTTATAACGACTGTTTGTGACATTGCAATGAAACTTTTAATAATGTTTAATAATTAATTAAATAATAATTATTAATAAATGCTCTTCCATTACTAAAATTATACGTAAAATTATTATTTTTTAATTCGCGATATAATATTATAATCATATACAAATCAATCTTATATGATACAGCAATTATATTATATTTATAGAAATATTATATGAATGTTGCGAGAATTTACGAATGTCAGACGACCAAGAAACCGATTAGTGTGACACAAGATTGCCTATACTTTTGCATCAATTTTAATTAACGATCTCGATTATATTTTTAGGTGCATGTATGCGTTACGTCCGTGAATATATGCGCATTGTGCACCAGCCATGCGTTTTAAATGGTAGTGCAATAGCATGCGCGATGCATTACGGAGTAAGACTGTTTTTTTCCCGCCAACTTAAAGGATCTCGCTATATGGTCAATGCGAGGCACGCACCGCGGAGCGTGATACTCGTCGGAAGTAACCGACCCGTTACAATTGTAAATCGTTCCTCCCCGCGCATCGTGACTTTTCTACTTCGAGGTAAACAGCAAGGACAAATAGCGTCGGATTGAATATTTGTTCTTCGTGGTATCCTCGCCCATACGTACGTGTTTGAATTGTTAATCAAGTTTGCGTAATAAAAATTGCATATTGGCCATTGGCGCCGATTGCCCAATCAAAAAAAAAAAAAAAACGTTCAAAACATGCCGGTTCCACCGCGAGCCACATTCGTGATAGATACTAGTAAAATAAATTATAGCAATTACGCAAATTAAGCAAACTACAAATAATTAAGCTTACAAACTTATAGTAGAAAGTAATTATAATAATTTGCTAATTACAACTTTGCTCTTACTATTATGTAGAATATCCATAGCTAAATATGACTAAACTTTACTTGTTGAAATTTCCTATCAATGTGCATACACTAAACACGCATATTCCGATAACTAAAAAAATTACAAGTGAAATTATAAATAAATTACAAACTAAAATTACAAGTAAATTTTTATTTTCATATTTGACATCTTTTTATTGCCTTTAGTTCCAATTACAAAGAAAAAAAAATAACAATAGCCATGTTTTGTTTAAATCAGCGATATTTAATCTTTTCATTTGTAAAAATTTAACTCGCGTAGTGGAAATATTTATTTGTTCTAAAATAAATAAACAACTATTTCACATTAATTAAAACGAGCGAGCGGGCGAAAATAAATTCACTTCATTGTTAAATAAAGTTATGTCACAGCTATACAGTACTATGTATTTTAAATTATAACCTTAACGTTTAATTTTATCAACTTTAAATAGAAGTAAGAGACAACGATATTATTTAATTATTTTCGCGCATCATCGTATATTCTAGTAGAAAATACGCACAACCCATATAATTAAAACTAACTGTATTAATTAACACATTGTATCTGACATTATTTTTAAAGCATTAATTAATAAAAAAGATTCTGTCCGATATTCATATATGAAAAAGGTGTAGTACGTGCGATCAATCGATATCACTTAATAGGATGTTCTCAAAAAATGAATCAATAAAAAAACTGGGGGAGCTCAAATATGTAACATAATTATTAACGGGAATGTTCGTGACAGATATCGTGGATTAAATTGCGATTACAGGATCGAATATAGCAATTGAATTATCGAAAAGGTATCAGGTATGTTTCTCTTGCATATCAAATGTTCGTAATACAATGGTTAGTCTAGCGACTATTTTGAAATTCCGTTTTTGATTCTCCGATCTATAGTCTAAAGCCTCTAAGGCGTAAAATATTGGCTTATACGCGAACTCGATTTTACCATTATCGACGTGAATATGTCCCTTATATACAAATCCGATAGTTGGAAATATGTTGATTAACGGTGGATTCGCCGTCGAACGATGTGTAACGCCACCCTGGTTGCTTGCATGTACAATAAGTAGAAATCAGAAACGCTGTTGCGTGCAGCAACTAATTATAGTATAATCATTCCGATGGTTCAGCAATTAGAATGCGTAAAAATTTTCAGCGGAATAAAATGCTTTGGACAGGATATTAAGTGCATAAATAATTTTGATTGTAACAACATATCGAATAACAAGATAATTTTTGCTTAAAAAAGACTGATTCTTAAATAAGCATAGATATAGATAAAATATGAAATATTAGGAAAATCTGGAAAATAATAATATGCTAAACGGAATTGATTATGTGTGCGTCTACGCAAAGTAAAATCCTTAAAAAAGAAATAATAATAAAACGTGCATTTTTGAATACGTTATTCTACACGAAAAAAATTTGAATTTAGCAATCTCTACGTTTTAGATTGCCACATCTATTGTATTGATGTTCTGGCAATAAATGTTCTCAACAAGCTTTTCCTTTATATGCTGCTTGCTTAAAAAAAAAAAGAAAATTTAGCCATTACCAAATAGAACCAAGAGATCGTGTGATTTTATAACGCGCGTTTTCTTAACTCTATTCTAGAGTCATGTCCTCATGTATCATTCTAGAGTCGTGTCCTCGAAAAACAGAACTATCTTCCTAGTTCTTAAGAATCTCTTTGCAATAATCATTATAAAATGGGTTAACAGACTACTTTAATGTCCTGTAATACCGTAAAAGATACTGTAATACACCTCTCGATAAATGTTCTTCTGAATTTAAAAAACATTTCAAAAGAAATAATACTTAAGCGCGATGCTATCTGTTTTAAGCATTATATGATATTATATGATATAATATAAATAAATACTATATTATATATTCATTACACGGAGAAAATGAGGGTAATTATTTAATTTGATCTCTATTCAAAATTTAAGATCTCTTATTTCAATCCTTTAATAGGATTATCATATATTGCTTATAATTTACTGCGACATATTGAGAAATGCAGAAATATTTAATTTAATCTTTCCAAATTAATTCATCTTAATATTGTAAAACTTTGTTTTAATACTTCAAAGTTATAATTTCTATATAACAATTTCCATTTTTTAAATTTTAATTAAAAAGATTTAGTTCAGTTGTTAGTGCCATAACATCCCAAATATAATTGCGATGTAAAAGCAAAAATATTATGACCCATTTGTTGTAAATTTCTAAAATAAAAAATTTATGCACTGTTATACGCCAATTGCAAAAACAAATTATTTTTTCTCGATCTTTTACCGAATAGAGAATTGCGGAATGACGCAAGCTCGCAGTAGAAAAAGGGAAAGCTGAAAATATTCCAAGAGATGATTTATCCAGATACTTGTCTTCTTGCAGGATGTGCTCCGTTTCCGTGGTGAAACGGAGTGCATTCAAATTTGCATCAAAACCGACTGTTACAATATTCAATCGATATTTACGGCATGTGAATATCAAGTGAATGCAATCCTATTACCAGTGAGGAATGAACTACTAATATGAAAATAAGAAAATTATAAAATAAATATATTATAAAATCAAAATAATTAATATAAGATTGTATTGATAATTCTCTAATTAATTTAACGATTTTATTTACGCTATAATATATATCTACGATTTTTTCATACCTTAAAATAATATTTAATTAAAAAAATAATTCTTTGTTATGTAACGTTCGCATTAAAATTGATATAAAAATGTACCCCCTATAAATGCGATTAAATTCAAATTATTTTATTTTGTAATTTTAATTTTTGATACTGCAGATACACGCGGAAAAATATACCTCATGACAAGTGTCAACACAAAATTATACTGGATATTCAATTAGCATGTAAAAATATTAAAAACTTGTTCACACATCGTAACGATAAGCCGCAAAAATAAATTATGTACGGGAATAGAGAGACAGAATTCTCTCTCTCTCTCTCATATTAATGTAAAAGAGCGCACATATACATAGATTCTGAAAAATGTATTCTGATGAATTAATGCTATCTCGTTTTATTATTCCTTATAATAAAATAGCAATATTTTTGGAGAGAAAAAATTTATTATGAACAATAAACTCACCTTAAAATTCATAAAATTCCTCAATACTTGAGGAAATTTCCACAACGCGTGTTATTACACAACATTCAGGGACTCTCACATTCGATTATTCTAACACAAAATATAGTTTGCTTGCGCTTTTCACGGAAATATAGCTCGTATATTTCGTACACAAAATCGTTTGTATATAACAAACTTTAAATCAACACGACGCAATAAATTTGTATTATCGCCGTAGAAATTACTCCAACAAAATTAATAAACTACGAATATGTAAAATAAATTTTGCACAAAATTATGTGCGCGCAAAATATTATGAAAAATAATAACGCCGACCAATATATACGTATAACGTATTCATAGATTGTAATTAACATAGAAACTATTTTTTTTCTTTTTGATGTTATAAATTCGTTGACTTTATAAATATTTTATATAATACATTTTGTTGTATGAAACCGATTTACCGAAAAGACTATCGAGGCACGTCGATTCAAACGCGCACTTCGTGACAAACTGACTTTAAGAGGAAGCGTGTGGGGGCAACGGAACCTTGCGGCTTTTGGATGGGTTAACGCGAGTCCCTGATTGGAAGTCTGCCTCACGCATAAGTTCCTTCCCTTCTTTGTTTGACCCTTCTAGCTTGAGATTAAATTCAAGGGCTCAACAGTAATCCCCGATAACGTTACAAAAGCTAAACATTGAAAGAAACTAGATATATATCTAGGCGACATATATTTAATAAATCATCTTGTTTTACTTAAAATGTTTACACATAGACATAAGTATAAATGCAAATTTGATTAATTAAATTTAATAAAGATTGAAATGTGAATATATCTAGATGTGATATGAAAGATATGGAAAATAATATAAAATAATACGCAAAATTAATATAAAATTACGGAATTTCTTCTCTACTATTAAATTTATATTTTAAATTGCGTTATCTATTATCTCTTATTGTTGACGCAATTTAATAGCAAATTTAAATATAAGTTTCTTTAAAAATTATATCAAAAAAAGAAAATAAAAAATCTCTTTCTTGAAATTAAGATTATATATCATACGTTTAATGAAAGATTAGATATAATGACAATTTAAATGTAACATAAATAAAACGGTTTTCTTTTTTTATCAAATAATAAACATTACATTAATAATTTTTTTTAATAGCTTGGGGCACCTCGTAATGAAAAGCCATAACTTGTCTAACTCATATCTATTTTCCCCTTAACAGGTCACGAGTGAAACGAAATGTTATTCATATCTGAAATTACTTTCTATACCCCAGCAAAGTTTCATTCAAACTGATTGATTCAGGTTGATGAGGTTACCTTGTAAACGATCCCGGCGACAGGCTTGAAATTTCGAGCAACTTTGTGCTCCGGTTTATAATTCGAAGTTCATTTGCAGTATCCGTCAGGTAGTGTAACTCTTTTTTCTAGCAGGTAATTTGCAGGCGGACGAAAGTTTCTACTTACCGATGATGAGCTACTAGGGAGAACGTGTCAGAGGAAAATTTGCTCTTCGTGCGCTTTCGTGATTCCCAAACGCTTTTCGAAAGGTCAAGCTTGACTGTGTTACTAGGGCAACCAGGCTGCAATTTTGCTCAGATTTTGTAAGCTTCCTTTTGATGAGAAAAGAGAAATCTCGAAGGTCTTGTGCTGATCCGAAAACTGATAATTCTGAAATCAGAGTAAAAATATCGTGATAATAATTTTTATTCTTCGGACAAAAAAAAAATAATATATTTTTCTCTTAAAAAGAGAAACATTTCAACTATTAATATATTGCAAGACAAATACGAGATTAATTAAAATTAAACTATTCTAATTTCTAAACAAAACAATGTAAAAGATAGAATTGTCAGCTGCAAAATTATGTTATCCTGAGTATTAGTTTACGTCAACTGATCTCGCATGTTGATCTAGGATCTGTGATTATGACAAGTCTATTAGGAACTTGCGACAACTTCCATGACACAATCTCGTCATATCTAAAGCAAGATTATAAAGTTCGCGAATATTCCTAAACTAGCCCGATCAAAATGTAATAGTTACGTCAATGCTTGCGTTTAATATATGCATGCCATTTTCTCTCGTGAACTTGTATGGGAACGTATCATAAACATGTGCGCTGCGCAATTAATTAATATTTGCGTGTGTAGATGAAAGACAAAGAGATAAAGAGAAACAGAAAGAAAAAGACGAATAATATACGTGTAATGCCAAAGTCTGGGTTGAGCATGGAATTTCGCGAATATTAGATGCGAGTAGACTATAGTCAGCTTAAAGAGAATCAGGGACAATAAAATTGTTGAACTGAGAGTACTTAGAGTGCTTAAAAGCGGCAACATTTATTCATGCTCGAGCTCCCGCAACACTCACTCACCGCGTACATTTGTTTCAACAAGAGATTAATTCTCTCACCATTCTAAATATTATAATCAAAATATACCGTGTTATATTTTTCAAATTATGTTGCAATAAATTTTCAAAATATATTTGAAAATTATACGTAATTACTTTTAAATAAAAAATTACATATCATATATGTGAAAAACTTCCTGTTACATTTATGTACCAAAGTTTAAGTTTATATTTAGCAAATTAAAAGCTAAAAGTTGCAAATATACAACAATGACTTCTATGTTTATTCTCTCTCTTTCTCTCTCTCTCTCTCTCTCTCTTGATTCTACAAATAAGGTCATGAATTTAAGTCAAATACTCCAGATATTTTTTCGCAATTTCTGCAATAATATTTGAATGACCTACAATCACAGGGATGGAAGTTTACATGCAAACTAATAAAATTTAAACTTTAGGTCACTAAGCTTCAAAGGTCTCCGTAGAATAATTTGATTCAAAATTAGAGTTATATATCGTTGAAATACATGTTTCCTTTAACTCCTCTGCCATGCTTATGCTTCCACTGGAAGATCTTTCAGAATTATATTTGTTCAAACAATTAAGAAATTATTTGTTGGAAAAGTTTTATAGATTCAATACTGATAAAAAAGTTAAAATGTTAGGTTTACTGACGATCAACATGTCATACTAAAAACATTTTTAAAACATGTACTGTGAGCGAAATAAATATTTGAAAAACTGAACCCTGTAATTGTTTTGAGCAGTACATTAACTTGAGATCTCTAAAAGGTCTCTACTCACCTCCAAGGTAACGCGTGAGAAAGAAAAGATGAAAAGTGGCCGATTAATTGTTCGCACGAGGGACGAGAGCCGGGAACCGCGAGAGAAAGGAGGACGCAAGATCGGATGAGAGTACATCCCGTCGCGGTCCGCGCGGGATGCGAGAGCGCATGCGCTACATCCTCGCCGAGTGCTTGTTATGGATGCCTCAGTTTCGGCTCGCCTGGGCAGTAGGCAACACGGCCGACGTCGAAGCACCGCGCCAAGTATATCGGCCGGGGAGCCCCGGGAGATATTCTAAAGATAGAAAACGCGCGCCGCACGATCACGACGCGTTGAGGAGAAACGCGTCGAGAAACGCACTTCCCGTACGCGCGCGTGACGCGGCGGAATCGTGAGGCGGGCGATCGAACGTGGGAATCGAGGACACCGAGGAAGAAAGACTTTTCCGCCTCCACGTCGCGGGAGTATCGAGGATCTCGAAAGCGGCTCGTGAACGTCGCGAGAAAACGTGGATGAGACGCGGGAATAATCGATCCGTGGTGACACGCGAGTGGAGCGGAAGCGACGAGGAAACGAACGACTCACTCGATCCGCCGCTCGATTTTCGATATTCGGTGATTCATGTAGGAATCGTCATAAGTTCGCGATTAAATTAAGCGATTTCGAGAGTAAGAGCGAATCTCTGTTTCTCTCTCTCTCTCTCTCTCTTGGCCCGGCTGTTTCGCAAATTGCTTCGACGATCCGCTCGCCGATCCTCGATGGAACGGAACTCGAATGTCATATATAGATAATTTTGTCCAATGATGAGGGGAAATTGATAGAGACGCGAGTTCAGTGATATATATCGCGACAACGTGCTGGTGCGTCGCATCTCCGTCGAGACATGCGTGACGGAAATTTGTAGCACGCGGGCGAAGTGGATTTCGCTCCGTAAGCTGTTAGTTTATCTTTCGGTAGTGAAGCCGTTTGTTTGTTCTTCTCTCGATTCTCCATAAATGCGTTCAAGGCTGCCGGGATCGACCGCTATTTTTCACGTTAACGCTTGTGCAAGCGATGCATCATTTGCGAAATTGGCGCAATGATTAATTTTTCCCGAATTTATTGCGACTAATTAACTTTGGACAAATATATATGTTCAGTATTGATACCAATCGTGATATATGACAGAAATATGGTGGGGGGGGGGGTGGTGGTTGCGATATCTGCTTAAATTATATATTAAACTGATTTAAAAGCATATATGGAATTACTATTATATTCATTTTGTATTATCTTGTACCACCGCGAAAAAATAGTAGATATAAAATATATCATACAATTCTCCTTTCTTTTATTCGCATTTCTTTTGTCTATGATTTTTTGACTAATTTGGAATACATTTTCTTCAAAAATATATCGAAATATATCAATAATTTTTAATTTGCAAGTCACATAAAATGCTTTCATAAAATAATTTACAAGGATCCCTTTACATAGATATAATAAGAGAAAACAGTAACTCTTTCATTTAACTTAAATATTAAAAAATCGCGAAGAAAAAGATGATGTTCAGTAAAGTAATACCGATTTTCTATTAATCAATAGAAAACCGATTCCTATTATCAGAGAATCCACAGATGAAGAGATCAGGAAACTAGGACACTAGATGTTTAAAAGTGATACTGTGCTTCAAACTCTCATATTATCTCTTCAAGATATAAAATATATACATATATGGTTTGACATATATGATCTAAATATTTTTAGGTGGATAAAATAATTTTAGAGAAAAGCCAAATTTTATAAATTTATAGGAGAACGCCATGGAATGCATTAATATGCGGCGAAACATTATTGAGCGAAATTGATGGCTCAATTTCGGATCTGTAACGACTTGTCCGCAAGGGATAATTTCCGCAAGTCTCGCTCGAGATGATGCATCAATTTTAAAAGCCTAGTGATAATGCTCGGCTTATCACGCCAATATGTCAGTCTTTTTATCGCGTTTTATCGCTTTTTTCAAAGCAACGATGATATAACATTCGTTAATAGATAAATTGCATTCAGTTTCATTCGATCATTTCAATATTTTTCAAGCACGACGACAAACGCCAAGATTCATATTTTCATCGCATTTATTGCTGTCTGATCTTTATCTCATATTGACGACAAGATAAACGCAATATTAATCATTGAGCTACCATAAATTGGCAATAACTTAATCTATTGACGTTAGATTAAATTTGACATCAGTTTGTAAGAGGGATTTTTTCGTAGAATATAAACGCGGATATTTTTTTTTTTTAATAAACTATACGAGTATATATATAACAATTAATTTAAAGAAATATTTATATTTGAACAACACACTGCACAAATATTTATGAGAACCGAGTAAACAAAAAATGCATTTATTTCTTTTTATCTATTGATATAAGATAAAAACGATGTGTTAAAAAAGCAAATAAATAAAATTCGGGATCAAATGCAATACATTTAATGGTGAATGCGTAGTGAGAAGACAGTGAGAACTAGAGACATTTTCTTCATCGATCAGAAAAATTATATCGTGAATATTTACATCTTAAAACTTGAGCAGCCGCATAAATAACCGAAACTTTTCTACACGAATGTATCATGCCGTATTAAGTACTCGATATCTTTGAAATGACATACGGCTGTAAAGGTCGAGCATTAAGGGCCGATGTTACTGACAACATTCCTTCGCTCCCGCGACGGGTTTTCACTTTAACGAGATGCATTTACACTTTTTGCATCGCAAACTTCAAAAGCCATCTAAGTTATCCGCGTTACACCCGGTACGCTTCTTACGTACTTCCGCTCAACTTTAGCGGCGATGCTTATCGACGTTGAGATACGTCCGGCGTTTCCTACGTAGACGGACAACTCGAACGTAAAGTTAGCGATATACAGTCCCGATGGTACAGAATACAGGAGAGAGAGTTTCCCTTTCCCGGTTATTCCCGGCTGCCTTATAACGCTTTCATCTACTTATCGTCGAGTTCTCGCCTTGTACACGTCCCCTTGTACTGTCGTCCGCTTTGCGCGTGTCTTTGACGTGCTTTTCGAATCCGACGAGAATCGTACGGAGAGCAATGACACAGATGAGTTTGGTTACCACCCTCTACATCCCTCGAAACTCCTCCATCAATGTCGCCGGAATTCCGCCTCGCCGCTTCCGATTCTTTCGTTTCTTCTGCTCGACGGCGCTTCACGTCCAACTTGGCTAAGATTTGTCGGCTAAGATTTCTTGTTCATCCCTCTGCTCCGAACTGATCCAATCTGATACCGCCATTACGGTAATTGAAGCATCACGTCATTCAATACTGTCGAACTAACAACGAAACTTCGGAAGTCTTTGTGACTGGACTGGACTGATGTCGAATAATGAGAAAGCGTTAATTTCTTGCACGAGAAAAATGAAGCGCGGCAGCATCAGATTATTATTTTGTAAATAAAATTGTAAATAGAATTTGTGTGCAGACGTATTAAATATGAGAATCTTTTTTCTCGATTAAAAATATTATCATTTGATTAATCATTTAAAAAAATATATAATATCGTTCTTCAGTTACTAAATAAAATCTTTTTAAAAGAGAATCTATTATTGCATACAGCTACTCTATGATATATTGAAAGAACGAGTAAATTTAAATTACAATATAAGATTTATTATACTTCTCGTTCTTTATTTATACTAATTTTCTAGAGATTTATTATAATTGCAACAAAATTTTGCGCGATAATGTTCAATAATAGATATTTCGAATTTGAAATGTTAACAGATCGATGATATCGATGCATTATCGAAGCGCAAATCAACAAAGCTTGAAACGCGAATACATTTCTCGGGCTTTTCAATTCTCTGATTAGAAAACCATTCCTCATATTTAACAGATTCATTCGTATTGATAAATTGATGATCCGAGAGCTTCATTTGTCATTTTATATATCGAATGTCGATCCTTCCAACATCCTAGATCGTCTGGCATGTCTTCAGCTTCCCCTCGATTTGCCATTGGCTGTCGCATTAATGTGTTCGTCGCAAATGAGATCGATCGACCCTTCCGCTCCGTAAATTGTGAAAGATATCATCGCGGTCGCGTATGCTTCCAGATAATGTCCCGGAAATCGAGGAACATGAAGATGCTTAAGGAGGCTGTTCGCATACTCACCGACTGGACCAGTGAAGCAAATGAAGCGAATTGTACGCTTATTGATGAAAATCTCGAATAATTCAAAGGACAATCAATGATGAAAACAAATGCCAAGTACATGAAGGCCGTCGTATTGAAGCTTTGTAAAGAGTTAATGAGTCTAATGAGATTCTGAGAAGGAAAAGTGGATCTCTTGTTATAAAACAATGAAAGGATATAATTTGCACACTTAATGAAAATATACAAGTCTCATTAAGAGAAGAACGGATGAAAGAAAAAAGTAGAAGCGAAAAAAAGAAAAAAGGACAAGGTAGGGAGTGAATGAAATGTATGAGATAAAAGCCTGATAAATACGAAATAATAAAAAAAGATTTAATAGCGAGGAAACAGATAGATTCTAGTGAAATGAGAAGATGAGCTTGTATATTGAAAACAAAACGTGCAAAAAAAAGGAAAAGAGGAGACGTGGATAGAGAAAATTGGATGAAATTGCTGAAGAAAAGCAATTACAGATATATCCTTGAAGAAAATAAGACGACCATGAACTGATATATAAAGCTCTAGTGATAAAAGTGGAGAAATCGATGGTGAAAGATTTAAGATCCAAAAACGTACGATAAAGTGCAGAGATCTTGGTGAAAATAAAAAAGAAAGATTTGGCACGCGGAGTGGTGAGAATTGATGTTGAAGGGAAAATGGGGGAGGAGAGGCTAGATAGATGAACTCACAGAACGGAAAACTTGGTGTGAAGAGAAAAAGCAGCAACGAGGACACGCGAGGTTCAAGTGACGGGTAACCGCGAAGATGGGGGACGTCCGAATGAGGGATGAATAGAATGTGGGGGTGAATTAATGTGCGTCTTGAAACCGTCGTGTCCTTAATTACAAGAAAGGATAAATGTATACTCGTCAAGAATATATCGGGTACATAATAAGGTCCGTACGAAGAGGGAAAGCTTCTACGAAGTTCACTTTGCTTATCTTCGCGCTGTCAGCGATGGCGAGCGATCGTTCACTGATGATCAGCTTATTGTTAGAAGCGGTCGGCTTGCTCGAAAAAGTGCGCGTGCTCCTCGCCAAGATCGTGTCGCACACTAAAGTAATACATGGATGTGAATCGGCCACGAAGTGTTCGAAGTGAAGCGGCAAGTTCCTTCGATCGTTCGCGTTTAACGGTTACGTCGTAACAATCGACGATTTAATAACAAAAAAAAAAAAGATAGACTCTAACAAAGACACGCGGATTCTTCAAAATCAACCACGTGTACTGTGTTCAGGAATAGAGAGCAATGTAAAGATTACGCGCGGATGACTTAAGAAATTAATAATATAACGCATTCTTTATCTAAAGCGTCTTTTTACTGCCGATTCGTGATTCGTCATCGTCGATGGTATTTCGTATGTCATCGAGCTCAACATAGTGCAGTGCGATTTTCCGGGTCCGCCGATGCGTTGTAAACTTGAACGAAAGTGGCAGAAAGCGGAAGTGGAATCGAAGTGCCGCCGCGCAATCTACGGGTTTCGCGACACAAAGTGGTGATCGTCCCCCACATTACGGGTTGGCCGGATCAGTTAGTGTCTTTCGCGACACAAGGAGTCGCGTTCGGGACTTGTAGCCACAACATGGGTTGCGAACTGAGCAAACTGGCCACTACGAAATCGCGCAATCAGGGCGGAAATGATGGTTCTTCGCCACCGCCGCCGGCCGCCACAGATCCGCGACTTCCGCTCACAGCCAGGCAAAAATTTACAGTTATCGCCAGTTGGAAAGCGGTCTCCAGAGCACTGGAGCCCACGGGCATATACATGTTCATAAGGTATGTAAGCCGTCGTTAACGTCGCGAACCTTTTACGACTCGCTTGCTATAAAAACGTTCAAACGAACATATGACTCTTGAACGATAGTATCTTCACGCGCGATAAACGAGAACACGATATATGTATATCGTGGAAAGATCGTTATATATATATATACAATTTTAAACATTAATAATACTCTCCGCTACATTAATCTCGCACAAAAAAGTATTTCAACTTTCTTTCTTATATATTTTTTTCTCCTAGAGTTTCTAATTAAATCACATTGTCATCGGTCAACAATTCAATTAAATACAATAAACGATCTTTTCGAAATATATAAACAAATATAATAAAAATAATATTAAAGGAGGATTTAAATTCTCTAATCCTGGTAATCCTATAAGCCAATTAAGGTATCCCGATAAATGATATACCAATATCTCATTGAATAAGCGTAATATTGTTAATAAAAATATATAACAATGTGTTTTTTATCTTTTATTTTAGAGACTTGCAAAAATATGTGTCTCTTTGATTTGCAGTTCACATATTAAAGTAGGTCATGCAATAAATTGTTAACTGTAAATTAATAGCCGGACTTTGGGTTAGCAAAACATTAAAAATGACATGACTTTATTCCGATATAATTTCTTAGCGTTAAGGGTGACGTCTATAATTATTGGAATATTTTTATACTTTTTACTTGTTTCACACATTATCGATCAAATAGCGTGGTCGTCACTTTATCTATTACACTATAATACTTTACCTCTCCATCTCTAGGAATTGTATTAAAGGTATATATTTGAGGTTTTCTGGCTTTAATAATTTTTTGAGTTAATTAAGATAATATTCTGATAAATAATGCTCCACACAATATTATTGAAAATAAATGAACTGACATTTACTAACTGATTACAACAATGTATGATATATCCGACTTATCTATTATTTCTTTCATATTCTAGCATTTATGTAAAATTAATAATAAATTATATTTTATACTTAAATGCTACAAAAAAAAAACAGAATAACGTCCATAAACATTTAGAAAGAAAATCATGATTATCTTTTTCTTTTCAGTAAATTAATTTTCTTATTTATCCGTTTTTAATTTATGCGATAAAATATACGCATGTCTTTACTATTAACACGTTACTATTAACTCATCATGCGAGCAAGCTCGTAAACAAGAAATACAAGTAAAGTTTTGGAAACCGTTACGTGCAATGTATATAGAGCATTATTCTACAGAAATATATTTTCTGAATTTTCCAGGTCAAGCGAATTTGCATTTTTCAGTAATAAAACTGCATACACACACAAATATTAATCTAATTTTTTTATCATTTCTATATAATTTAAAACTTTTACAAAAATTATTTAGGTAATTTTTAATACGTGTTTTTAGACGATCTAAAACATTTTTTATAATGTTAAATGTTATTTTCGAACATATACTAGACGCGTTATTCATAGATTTTTTCTTTAGCGATTTTTTAGCAGATTTTTACTTAATAAAAATTTGTTCAGACGTTAAATTTTTTTACGACTTCCTAATTCTTAGCATTAAATCTTTTAATGATAAGCAGAATTTAATATACAAAATATATTCTCATTTAACCATCTTTAAGAGGGTAAGAATATATAAAGAAAGTTCTTCAAGACTACAAGTAACAAGTTTTCCTATACAAATTCCGGTACTTATACTGACATTCGCGCGAAACCAACACGAATACCGTAGGACTATTGTAATTGAAATTTCGACGTGACAGTAAGCGATATCTCCATTACGGGGTTTCACATAATATACTTGAGATTTCGGCACGTACGGAATCACGCGCCGGAAATCAATTTCATCTTTCGAGGGTGCCGAGATATTAATATCAAAAGGAATACCATGTTGAAAATTCCGTCTTCCGTAAGAAAATGGTCGCCATATACACATTTTCCAGAGTTGGGACATAGCGCGTTTCGCCCGTATTACGCGCCATTACGTGATTAGTTGAGCGTTTAGGCTCTTCAAGGCCGCCATCAACGTCAGACGCCACCCTGAAAGAGGGTGGATGTACTCGTCGATCCTTACGCTCCCTTCCGCCCGTTTTCACTGACGTTCCTTTGCACATAGAATGCCTATCCGTGGATCGTAAACCGACCGTCGCGTCGGCCGTGTCATCGCTCGTGCATCGAACTGAGGGATAATCTTGCTTCTAGAGACTCCGTATTTTGATCGTACAAAGCTGTGACGCGCAGATTGAACGTGAAAGCACACGTCTATCTCGAGACCACCGTAATTGAGATCGTTTAATCCTTAATAAACATACACGAATTTTTGTATTCCGTTAATATTAGTAAAAGAAACTAGAGCATTTGTGTGCAGTCTTTTAGATCGAATATTTATGATTTATTATCCAAAAAAGAAAAAAGAATATGTGTATCTATATACAGGATATCCCAGAATTACCGCACCATCTGCTAATCATGACAGATTCATGAGGTCATTTGGAGACGATTTTTCCTCGGGAAAATATCGAGGCATCAATAATTTCCGTGTTATAAGCGATTCAAAAAGAAGGGCTTTTCGCAAACTAAACTTTATAGAGAATTAAAACTACATTCTTAGTTAATTTCAGATAAAGTTTACTTTAATAGAGAGAAAGAGAATTTTAATTTAAGGTTTAGTTACAAAGATATATGATGGGAAAAATTGAAAACTTGCAAAAAATAATGACCTCTCTCGACATTTTCGCTGAAGAAAAATTGTTTCCAAATCCGATCTCAAGAATCTGTTATTAGCAGGTGCGATAATTCTGAAACATCCTGTATATGTATAAAATATAAAAGTAAATTTTATAAATTATCGTTTGTCACAAAGCAAACATTATTTATTCGATTAATTAAATTTGTTCCTCAGCTTAAAACGCAAAATACAGAATATATATAAATTTGAGCGTATACAATTTTTGACTAAAAACGGTTGTATTTTTATTTTACAAAGAAGTAAATCTTTCCATTTCTTTAAATTACGAAGAGCAAGCGATATATTTAAATTCACTGAAATACAACAATGTAAAAAGTTACACTATTATCAAAGTATTATACACCGTTTCTTTCATGATGATAAATAAAGCATTCATGTGTTCCACTTCTATTATATGATGACAAGGGAGAGAGAGGACAAGAACCTTATATTATATTTCACAGAAAAAAAATGGTTTGCCATTATCCTTCGCGAATAAGAAAACTAAGTCGATTTTCATAAATGTTGCAAATGACCCGATTAAAAAGCTTCTATAAATAACTGACCTAGTACAAAGTAGATAAAATCTTATTCCAAAGCATTTCGTACGAGACGTGTCTTCCATCCCGATGCTTTTCTCCAGGAAGGAAACAGATTTAAGTCATATTGCGAAAATCTTCGCGAAGGACGCTCTATTCGAATCCACAAGAAGTTGCCGACATAATTAATTCACCAAGCACTAACATAAAAGACTGGCACTCATGCTAACTTCTACAAAAAATTTGGTAAGATCCTCCAATTACGGACGAGTCGTCGTCTTGACGAGGGTCTCCTGGAATACCTCAGAGATGTGTGTTTTCTAGCTAGAGAAGTATTACTTTATATACCGCTACGAAACGCTACGTCTGTTAGGAACATCCTTTCGCAGTCTTTCGGTCGCGAATGTAGCAAGCTACAGCAATATCTACCATTTGGCACAATCCTATTTCAGTTTGTCCGAACAAAAGCGCTTGTTATATTGTCACGGAATTTTTAGCTTTTTAATTTGCAGTTTACGAATCTCGCCGTTCGCATCAAACGCCGATATTTGATATTTCTTCGAGCAGAATTTTCAAAATCTGCTAAATTTTTTACCGATTCAATTGTGCAATTTTTTTATATTTCAGTGATGATTATTTTAAAAATGTGTGATTAGAATGACAAAAGGTCTCATCAAAAAATTAAATATTTTATAAAATTACATATAATATATTTTTTTCTTAAATAAATTTCTTTCTCTTTCTCTGTTTCGAAATCATGTTATTTTTTATTACATGCACATTTTTCGAAAATGCTAGATAGATTGGAAATCTTCAATGCGATTCGTTTTACAAACAGTGTGATAATATCGATAAACTAAATTGTCGCATCGCAATAGTTTTATACAACTACTAATTAAATTTAATCTCGTACTAGATTGTATTCTGAATTCTAATAATTTTCGAGTCCCAAAGGAACATTTAACCCAGAGAGTGTTTCAATTTAGAAATATTTTGCAAAAATAGAAGATATCAAATTTTTTAATTACTTACTATAAAAACATACAAACATATATCTGTTTAAATCTACTTTATCATCTCACTAAATCACAAATTCTAAAACTTCTTCTAAAAAAAGATTACAAAAAAAGACATTCGATTTGAAGAAAAATACGATTATATTTCTCGTCACAATACACCGAAGTTGCAATAGCATCGACGAAGCGAATTCTCAGGAGTCCCCGATAAGCGTTACTCTATCGGCGAGTTATAATTGAGATTCCAGAAGGTCCCTCGCTTTTAATTGAGACATACAGTCAAACAGCTGGAAGAGCAGCTTGTCGTTTATCCTTCAACATAGGCACAATCGGACATTGATCCAATCGTAATACGTCGTAAACGAGATTACGTCTCGTTCGAGGACACCGTGGGTGTGTGTGAATTCTCGTTAGATTAAAGTTCTTCAAATCAAAAGTCCGCATCGTCGACGGCCCCACACACACCATGCCAGAAAACCCCATCGTGCCTATTCCATCTACGATATTGGATTGACGGCGATTAAGTTGAACAATCGAGCGAGCATAACCCGGACTGTCCGCTCTCTTCACATCCTTTTTTTTTTATTTTTATCAGGCGAACTGACGCCTGACTCTACCGCGACTTTTTCCCTCCATTACATATATTCGTCCGACCTTTGCCGTGAGGGAATAGAATAGAATAATTCAGAATTGTAACGCATTAAAGAAGCGTCAATTAAAATAATTGAATTTTAGCGCTATATCATCCAAAATTATAAGATTGGAAAATTGAATGCAAAATTAAATTATTTAATTTGACTTATATTTTATTTTGAAGATACACATTTCGGAGAATATAGCTGATACATTTTCAATATTTTTTTTCTTAGAGATAGACTGATAAATAAATTGGAGGAGAAAGTGAAACAACCATATTGATCATAAAATGTTAGAATGCATAAAATATTATTGAGAAAATAATGTCCTATCACAATTAAAATAGACGTCAAAAATATTTTTTCAAATTAATTGTTATAAATTGCAAATTAGAATACACACGCGTTTGACGGATTTGTTTTATTAAATCGACACGCTCACGTACACACTTACTTATTTTTAGTGAGTATCAATATCGCAACGTACTTAATTCGATAACTTTTGTTATCCGACAAGCTGAAAAATCGTGATGCAAAGAGATGACCGCTGCACAAATACGAATGTTTGGAAATGCAATATAATTTAAAATTACATTAATAGTGGAAAAGTAGAGAGAATCGATATACAAAGAAAAACAAACGGGCTTTAAAAACGTTCTATTTTATTGAAAGTTTGATTTAATTTGCTTAAAAAAGACTGGAATTAGAAGGCAGATAATCTGACAGCCAATTTAATTGGCGACAATCCACGATAAAAGTAAATCCCCGTCACATTTAATTTGTCACAAGCAAAAGTAAACGTGCATGCAAATAGATTTTCTGAATGAATCTCTGAGACGCATTAGTAAAAATAAATTTACATGCGTTCATGTCATGCTATCCATCTTGGTAAATTTTTAATAACGATATTTTGTTATAATAAAAAAACACAAATTATAAAATTAATAATAATCAATAATAAAAAAAACGCAAAGTAAAAAATCAATAATAATCAAAGTACGATATACAATATTTTATATGCGATTGATATTGGCTTTCATCTTTCAATACGAGATTGGAGTGACTAAAGTTTCCTATATCTCATTAATTTCAGATAATTAACAATATAACAATTTTAAAACAATTTGATTTATCATATCGATCTAAATCTCCTCAAATTTGATGAGAAAATTTTGCTTCGGCTTGAATCGCATTTTACGAGATCATTCGCATGTTTCTCTAGGAAATTCTGCTGAATTATTGGCTAAAACAGTTTTCTCGTAGAATCAATGAATCAATGAGAAAACATACACAAATAAATTCACGAACTTGATTAAATATTTAGAAATGCTGCAAAACAATTCGCTATATCTATCTTTTATAAATACACAGATGCGCAATGCGTTCCTCGTTCCACTTTTTTATGATAGAGAATTGTGCGTAAATCAATCGCAAAAAATCTTTTTCTTGCAATCGAAAAATTTTCTAAATATTAAGTATGATGTTATTAGAAGTAACTTTACGTGCGTATTTTTAAATATTAACTATGAACACGTGTACACACATGTACGCTACGTTCTGCATGCTCGATTTCTCTTTGCATATTGCGTGTTTTATCAATATTTAATGCGAGATACTCTCAAGGGAGAAATGTTTATAAGAGTTTCAGATACGCGTTTATAGTAGACGCGTTTCAGATACGCGTTCAAAAGAGTAATAAATAAGTAATTCTCTCTTCTTTAGGAATTCTCACAGATATTGAGTTTGACGATTTAGATATTAAAGAAAATTATACAAAAATTATACAATTTTGCTTTCAAATATTCGATTCTTTCTAATTACATATTCATCTTTTTGACATGTATTTTGAAAATTGAATATTAGGAACAAGCTCATCAATTTCAATGACTTTGAAGTATATTATAGAAGAAAGAGCGTCTCCTATTATATAGAAGAAGAGTCTTCCTCACCAAACATTAAATATCACTTATCTCTGGTTTTAATATTATGACCATCAGAAGATAAAAATTTATCTGAAGCACTTTACCCAGTACTTTAGATGTGGAACGTCTAAAAATATTTAATCACATTTTCCTTTAATTTTTTTGCAGGCAATATAGAGAGTAAACATTGCTTTAAAAATTCATTGCGTAAAAAATCGAAAAAGTACAGAATTATACATTTTTAGATCTCGGTTCGCATCCAAAGTACCGGGCATGAAATAGACCTCGCTTTGCGATGTGCTTTGCTTTGAAAAATCGCAAACTTATGCAAAATTATATATTTTTAGATTTCATTTCGTTCAAAACAGGATTATAATTAACTTTGTTTGTTTATGACTTTATAATATACAACTAGCGATTAACTAAAATATTTTGAACGTTGCTTACGGTTATCATATTTTAAGTTCATTGAAATCAGTGAGATCGTCCCTAATGTTTAGTTTTACCTTTATTTTTAGTTTCTTTTATAAGATTATATGTATATATTTCTTCATATTTTGTTAGACAATGCAATAGAGATCTTTGTTTAAATCTCTTTCACATTTCCGCTATTATCAAGATATTTCAGAGTTTCAGAATTAAGATCCTAAAAGATTAGATTTAGTTATATGTAAGTTATATATAAATTTTGATAATTTTCAATTGAAACGGTAAACAATTCGTTCAGAAAATGATAAGCATTCTAACAAATTTCAAATTAGGTTCATGTTTCAGTAAATTACGGATAAACAACCGGTCATTCGTATTTTCTTTCCTTCCCACATCGTCTGATAAAGCTCGTTCTTCATTTCATCTTTCTTTGTCTCTCTTTTTCGCAATCCTTCGAGAAACAAAACAAGGGATATCCTGATCCTGGTATCAGCGCACCCTTGGGTATCCACATAAGTCTGATACGCAGTATATACAAAAGGGGCGAATCACGAAAGGTTAAATCGCTATAAAATTTATCGTAAGAATTAGAGGGAGGGAGGAGAGAGGGAAGAAGTCAAAAACTCTCATTTAAATAACAACTTTCTATTTTTATATTTTGTTTGCGAAATAAATATTATTACCTTTCATTATTTTTTTATTATCTCGTATTTGTATATTATATTCTCTGATATCATAAAAATGAGTGTTTTGTGACATTCTTATTATAACAAAATATATATAGCAATAAATATTTTGTTATAATAAGAATTTCACAAAGCGATAAATAATGCGGCAAGTGAGTATATTAACATATCTATAAACATTGATAAAACAATATAATAATTTTTTATTCCAAATGAAAGAAATTGCAAGAATCCTGGAATGACGTCGACACGATCGATATGTTTCTCTCCTCAATGCACGCGGTTCATCTCTTTTTTGTCAATTAAATGATTTATTTTTATCTTTGCGTTTTCACCGCAAGAACGACAAGTCTCTATTCACGAAGTAAATCTATTCATTCACACGGAAGAATATTTTTTGTCGCAGTTTTGTCTGATAGATTCTACGCCAATCGTACACGGGAGCATCAGGACACTTTTATTATTATTGACCAATGAGAAGAGAAAGGCTGTCATACAAAGGGAAACCGAGTGCGTGTGACAGGCGATGAGTGAAAACAATGGAACGGGATCAGTACTCCGATTGCTTAAAATAAGAATAATGCGAAAAACGCTCGATGCTGTCTGAAGCCGTTAAATATCCCGAAAAGATGGAAAAATAACTAAAATTCCGGAAATAATTAAAAGAATGTTTTTACTTATTTTATGCAATTTTTAAAGTGCTATTGTTTCAATACACCTTATACATTTCTAAAAAAAAGTTTAAAATTACGTAAAAATCTATAAAGAATATAAAACTTAATTAAAGCATATATTATATTTCTCTGTGTTAATTTTTATTTTTACAGAAGAAATGATAAGACAATAACACAGAATATAGTAGCGCGGTAAATTTTATAATGATCTGATATCTCAACTCAATCAACGCATGATGTATACCGCAAACGATATATTCCTTTTTCTTCCACCTGCGTTAAAGGTAGTTTTAAGGTGGTATAGTTTTCTCTGCGTTCCATCTATTTACTCGTGCGCAAATGGAGCGATTCGCGATATTGGAGCTAGCTGAGCACACGCGACGAGAAAACGAACATACAGAACGGGCTCGCAGAGACGATATTTTAACGTGAAAATGATGACAGTGCTTTCTGTTTTTGAGACGTAAAATAAATGAGTTTGTTCAGAAAAAAAGTCATTATTCTCGAGTATTTGAATTAATCTCTCTTTAATTTGATTCTAATTAAATCATACTATCGTAATACTGATTAAATCGGATAAATGTCATTCCCTTTGAATTGCTTATTTTCATTATCAATCTCATTTTTCTACCTACTTTTTACTTTTAAAAATTTTTTAATGAAAATTTGATTGCAATTTTTGCCCATAATCTCCTTTAATATTATATATCAGATGCATAATTTGGTTATGAGATCTCTTAAATATTTCTTAACTCAAGCTTTTTAAACCCCTTATTTAAATGTATTCTTGCCAAATTGCTCGATTTCGTTTTATCTTGACAAAATATTTATAATAATCAAAATATATGTATATATATGTATACAAAAAATATATCTGTATATCTTTCATATATAGACAATTATATGTATATTATATATTATATGAAACAGTTTAAATATATATTTTTTGTTGATTTATTTAATAAGTTATTAAAAAAAACTGTGTATATAGTTTTATTTTATAAATTATTCGATTATGTAATATATATGATATGTCTGTAGGCCAATATATATGTAAATCTCATAAAGTATATCAATAAAAATAGATAAGGGCAGTCTAGCAAGAAAATATCTATAAAAATACACAGTTTATGTTTAAATTAAAAAAGAAACACAAGAGTTAATCAAGTGTTTTATATTCTCTCTCTCTCTTTTTCTCTCTTTAATACTATTTAAAGTAATAACGCAATTCTGTAAAATGTCAACAATTTAAAAACGTTAACAGTTCTTTTTTACAATTTTTCACAATATTGTAAACTAATCTGAACATTTAATTTAATATCACAGAAATGTCATTCTGTTACACACAGCTAAAAATTTGATTTAATACAAATAAAGTTTTTCACACATAGCATTATTTACTTTAAACTTTAAAACAAAGGCGTAAAGGCATTAAAATTTGTCACTTATATTTATTGAAATTCTATTAAATAAAATTTTTTGTTGCAACAAAATTTAACTTTACATACAATTATCTCGTGTATACATTTAAAAAACATGCGTGCTAATTAGCAGACTACGTGAGCTTGCTAAAGCTCTGTTCTAAAAACATATGCAAGCTCTTTCTATTTTTCCCTGGTCAGCGAGCAATACGTTTCCTGATATTGACGTTTTTACAATATACGAAGCACTAACGTAGAGCTGAGTCAACGTTACATCAAAATGTGAAAATAGAGTCAAATTTACTTTCATTCGAGAAAATAGACCAATTTGATATGAAAAATTTTCTTCCATAGCTAGAAAGGAAAAAGATTGAAGAAAAAGATCGTATTTAATAAGTCTCTATGCGATCATAAAAAATGTGACAATTTACATCAATATATTCCAAATATTCTCGACAAAAGTTTTTGTGCAGAAAATAAACAACAAAAAAGGATTGCTATAATTATTCTAGCTAGTTTAGACAATACATATGTAATAACAAAAAAAAAATTATTCCTTCGTTCCTATCTATAGTAAATATAGTAAAGAAATCTAAATTAATTTTGTCTTGAGCACAAATAATGCTATGCTTGCCCCATTAAATAATGTCGAATTAAAAACTGAAGATATAATTTGAATCGCGGTCGATTAAAGTTATATCTACGGGCAAATTAAGTACTTTCCGCTTTTATAATTTAAACTTTTAATTCTAATATAGCAGGTTATAATTTAAATTTGATTTTGCCAAAATCGCGTTGTAAACGCTCGCTTTTAATCAGGGTATATCAATTTATTTATTACTGTTCGATCCGATAACCAACATGCCGAAACCAACAAGAGTAATCATGTCTAATATAATATTGCGCTATTGACACGCAATCGCAATAAACAACTCCATATTTGTGACAATTTAATATTCGTCATGTATGAGGATAAAACTCCGATTTCTACTAAATTTTGCGAACTACTCAAGCGTCGATATAATTAATAAAACAATCAATATCTCATATGATCTCAATTATTATCATTCAAAATAACATTGCGGAAACATTAACTGAAACGAGATAAAGTCATTTAGGTAGATAAATCTTACATGGTATATCAACCATGGTATATCATTATATCGTTTAAAAAAAATTTATGAAAGATACTGTTAAATTTTATTTACATTCTCTCTTTATTCTTTATTAGATTAAATGTATTTGAAATTTAAATAATTAAAATAAAAAAATAAAAAATGACTAGAATATAAAATTCAAGCTGCCAAAATAAATATCAGCAGCGCTGCTCTCTCTTTGTATTGCATAATTTATTGAGTTATAATATATACATAGATTGGGTGATCTTATCTGGAATTCTCTGAATATCTCCTATAGATGGAGTGCGCGCGTGCAATAAGAGAGGGAGAGGTCAATACGTGACACAGTGATTACCCTTAGATAAGATTAATCTGGGAATTCCGTTGTATCTCAATGTTGAATCTGTTACGTTTCTATATGCATTCCACATGCGCGTGTGTGTACCTAACGCGTAATTTAGATCTAAGCTATATATATCAAAGGTAAATATTTCGGAAAATAAGACGCTAATAGTAATGATACAAAGGTTCTACAATATATATTAACATCACCATAAACTTCGTACGCCCTTTGAACATAACCGTAATTGGTTTGTAGTGCATCCAGTTTCCATTAGTTTAACGTAATTTTTCTTTTTCTCTAAAATCTCTCGCATACTTTTGAACACTTATTGATTACGTTAAAATTTATCGAAACTAAATTTTACAATATCCACGTTATATATATATTCCCTTATATATCTTTTGAAATTATTCTACACGCGGAATTATTCGTTGCACATAATTTGTAGTGAAAGCTTAAAAAAAAATTATAAAAGTCAAATATATCGTATAAATATGATATTTCAAATTAAAAAAGTAAAGTTGGCATAGAGAGAAATATTTTAATTTTAAATATATTATACCATCAAATTAGCTTCGTATAGATATAAAACTTCCTCTATAATATTAATTTTCTAACTTTCTAACATCAGATCTTAATGCTCGTGAGATGAGATATTCTATCACTAACATTGTGTTAATTTTCATTCGATGTTATATGGAATGGATACAATTATTCTTCCTACGAACTATACAAACATGTATATTTCGCTCAGACTGTGTATTTCTGCGTTTATATGCGTACATATATGTATACGCGCTCATCGATTTCCTTCAGACATCCAGCTTTAAGGTAACTCAATTAAGCTCGCACTAGCTATACATAACATCCTCAACAGTTACAAAGGAGAGAGAAAACGAGAAAGAGAGAGAGAGAGAGAGACATAGAGGGAGAGCGGAATCGAAGCAGCCTTTGGTCCAGCGGCAGCCTCGGAAATCAATAAATGACTACAAGCGTGTGAGATCAACGCGATGCGTCGATCGTATTTTTTTAAGCGGCAAATTTATAGATCAAATTCATTCATCGATATCTTTCTGTCTCGATTGTATAATCCTTCGTCATTTTCTGCGCTGAATAAAAATATTTAAATAAAGCGACGTATGATTGACTTACGCGTCCGATGGAAAAAAAGACTTCTACGATAATGCCCCTTTAATCGTAATAATTTTTTATTTACGTATATGAATGCTGTTTCTTTTTCTAACAATATTAAGGAAATAAATATTTTCTGAGATAGAAAAGCAATTGTGTTATAGGGCATTAAAAATATCTTACTTAGCCATGGAAGAATTAATAAAGCAACTACATGCGCTAAATGTATTCGATAGTAACTTTGATGTAAAAATAAACGGCTTTCTCGGGTAAGAGTAGCTTTGTGTTTTTAGCGTGCACATATAACACATGCATAAAAAAGTCGTATCGCAGAAAAATGTCGTTGCTTACTATAGTTAAGTGTCACGCAACAAAATAATAATACACAATATGGGCAAGCAGACCACTCTTAAATATTTATGCACTCGGACCGTTATCACCACACTATCAAGTTAAGGGTTACTTCCTAAATGCATAATGCGAGCTAATTTAACGCAGAGATGTGTAGTCAAGATACATTTGACATAATTCTTATTATGTACATATATATCATCTCCACTTCGGTTCTTTATTTAAATGTTGCTTATATAAAATGTTTGACATTCTTAAATTAGTATTATTTTAATAAAAATTCGATAAGATCGCCTATATTCTCTGGATTGCATATAATGATACGAAAAAATTTCTATTGATATAAAATAATTTTTAATATATTATTCTTTCTTATGTGCTTTTAATAATATTTTTCTAAGTAGATGTACTATATATAAGCATTGTGCTAAAACGCGAATGAATTTAGTAAATTTATTTACAAAAATTCTCCCAGAGTAGGATTAAAAGCGGAATCTTTTCCTTTGGCAAACCGCATCTTTTGACCAGATTAATGCAACACAATCTGAATATTATTATCGATCTATTAAATATGTTAATATATAAATTATAAAATTTAAATTATGCATGCAAACTGAATACGAATTGGTTCACCCCCGTCATTGTGATGAAGCGGAGGATTCTTCGGAAAAAAAGAAGGTTAGCCACGTTCCACCGATTCTTTTGGGGTGGTCGTCAGAGAAACTAGAACACGTACCACTCTTAAAGAGAATGGATCATATCCGCCGAGCTGGCAACGGCCAAGTGGCAGGTTGCGCATGTTAATAGCTTTACAAGATGAATGAAATTATTGATGAAAAAGACGATTTTTTCATGACTTATAAAACAATTTCGTGTTTTAAAGTATTGCTGTCAATTATATATTTGAAGTGTTACACATCTTTTTTATTTTCTTGTGAATAATTAAAAACTCATCAATATATATTACGGGAAAAATGTGCAAAAAATACAGCTGCATTTTTCGTGAAAAAAAGGGTGAAATTTTAAGCCGAAAACCACTTTATAGACTTGCAACGAACTTTTGTTGTCAGATGCTAAAAGAGACAAATATTGCCTTTACCGAAGTGCCAAACCAAAAAATGCATAAAATATAACGATAAAAAAAGTACGTTACTAAAACAGAAGTGTCAATTTATTTTTTACCAAAGCCTTTTATGAGATTGCGTAAAAAATAAATTTCTTTTTTGTTATGTCAGTACTCGGGCAATTGCTTCAAACTTATACTTTAATTCTTTATAGCACGTCAAAAAACAAATAATTAGACAAATAATTAGACTGACAATACAATACGCAATAATTATTGAAAATAAATACTTTATAAGTTACGCATTATGAAAAACTATATAGATATTATTTATTTCGTCCATAATTAGAAACGTGATGTATGTGCTCAACATTAATTTATTAATAATATACATTAAAGTAGATAATGAGATTCGCGAATCATTCATGGATCAAACTATTAATGTCACTGCAAATACATATATCAGAAAATTTTGATAAATGTATGATTAGACATAAATTCATAAATGTTTATGTATATTATTTGAATGCCACTAAATATTTATTTATCTTTTAATAACGTAATACCATATAATTCGAAACCGCTAATTATTATCAGCGTAATGCTGCATCCGATACTTATGATATTACATTGCTGATATTTTACGCAATCAATATTTATCTACAAAATTGTAACATGTTCGATGGAAAATATATTTTATTTTTTTAAATATCAGAATTATCGTAATGATAGATATTTATTAGCAAAATAATATGCGCAATAATTGGTACCTAATCATCCATGCAATATTTTATGCTTGACAACAATATATTGAAATTTATTGTTAGAAAGATCTAATATTTGCTATAATCATACATATTTGTACGCAATATAATTTAACAATAAAATATTACAATCAACTGTGATTCTTGACTGAAATCCACCTAGTTGCGAACGGTGCATATTAATACCGCCGAGCTCCGTATTTTATAATTTGTGTTTTTTTCAAGGAGTTTATGTCGGCTTATTATTCATCGTAACGATCTTAAAGCCCGGATTTCCTTGGCGTAATTAAAAACGGTGTTATTGCTTACAGCTGGATTTTCCCAAGGACTTTAATTTAATTGAAATACAAGATATTAATTTCATCGCGCGTTGCTCAAATGTGTTAATATCCGGTTACGCGTGCATTGGGTTCGTTTGATAAGGTTTTCACTCCAATAAGAAATTAATTTACTACATTCGATTCTCACGAAAAAATCGATATTACATCAAAATCACACACCGTGGTGTTTTAAATTGCTTCTATTTTATATATCTCTTTGCTTCTCCATTATATAAAAGATATAATATTTTATCCTATTTACCTACTCCCTATATACTAAACTAAAGGAGAAAAGAATCGTGTTATATACCGCGTGCCGTTGTAAAATTCAAAACTAGATAACAACCAATATTTGATTCAACGTTAAGAGGATGCCGGATACCGACAGAATGCGAATATTAGTAGGATTGCAAAATATTTTTGTTGATTATAGATATCAACAAATCCTTTTCCATAATTAAAGTATACATAATAACGGAGTGCGGGGTTTATGATTTCATATGAAAAGTGAAAAAAAATTAAAAAATTACAGTTTTGTTATCGGCTTCTGCCGTCAACATTTACTTAATATAAAAAACCTGCAACCTGCACGTGCCTAACAAGTGAACTCCGCACTCGGCATTTTATCAAAAAGTATTAGTGAACTTCGAGAAGTGAGTTTAGAAGCTTTATAAAAAAGATTTTACTATGCAACATTTTGCACACCGAAATGTTTCTTACTAGGCTTTCAAATACATTTTCAAACGTTCACTTATATTCCTTCATGCATTTCCGAGTGGAGAGGTATCCTATTTTACACGTACACACCGCAAAACCCTTATATTAAGCAAATATATAATTATTATGGCCGGTAAAACAGGACGGTCCGGCATCCTCTTAATAATTACTCATCACTATATCGATCCTTAGAGATGTTCTTTTATTGGATTATGGGGACAGTAACGTGGGAAAAAAAAACTGAAGCTGCACGCGCGCGTTGAATCTGGGAATATCATTGTTTCATTGGCTTAAGCACCTTCTACGGAAGAGAGGAACAAGGGATATGGATTTCCGATATAAAACTTTTCAATTTATTCTCAAACGATAAGAACCCGCCAAACTTACCAAACGGATACCGCCACCCTTTATATTGCCCCGTCGACCGCATTTAAAAATATTTTATCGTATCCCGGGTCAACAGGCGCCCCCGTTCAGTCCCCTTCAATCACGTCGATCCCATCTGCATCGCTGTATATGCAAATTTGTTTTTATGCCCCCTTTAAACCTCACCTTCCGTCTAGAATCGCGTGTTTTTACATGCGAGTAAGCTTATGCCCTCACTAAAACTCAAAAATATATCATAATTTACGACATTTTTACTTCGAAAACAGAGATGACTATCACCCAAAAAAATCCAATTCATTGGCTGATTGGTGTTTGCTGGAGATGCGTTACTTGTTATTATTATCATATATATGATATATACAATGTAAATATGTTAAAAAGCGACAGCGTGATAAAACATCAATCATATATAACCCTTTGGGATTTCTATATATATTTAATCATAATTGAAACTCTAATTCACGGAAAACTTTATGAAGCGTGTATGTGAAACATGAACAATGATAACGAATCACGATACAGCGGAGCATGATTGCTGTACATTGAGGATGATTCAACCATATATATCGTTATTATACGACATATGTCGCTTTGTTGTGATAGCTTTTCATAACTTTTCAAATCTACATATTTGAAAATCAGATGAGATTTCTTACTCATCCACTATTTTTAGATATTTATGATAAATAAAATTACACTAATTAAAATAGTGAATAGTAGTAAAGTAAAAAATTATATATAATGAAAAATTTTAATAAGCGCTATATAAAACGCTATAATAAGATTAATAAAATATATGTATAAAAATGTATGTTCAATAATGTAATAAATTTACACACTATGGAAAATCATGATAGATATTATACGAAATGCATCGCTTCTCTGCAGGAAAAGTAATTTATGCGACTGCGGGAAAAGGAATAATTCGGACGCGATATCACGTCAATCTAAATATCGACATTCTCATAATTCATCCTGATTCAATATTTTTTTCCGAATTGTTGCAGATAACATCAAACTTTTCGAATGTGCCGATTATTTTTGCATATTTTGTCTGACGTAAAAATAAATTGCTATTTTATCTTCTTATTCGCTATAAGATATATTTGGTTGTCATGTGTTTTATTATTCATGAAAATGGTTTGCAATATGATCCAAAGAATAAAAATGTCAAATATAAATACATGTAATAATATGTTATTCGCAAAATATAAAATCATAAACATGCATTGAATTTTATCTGCCTAGAGAAAGGAAGTATAATATGTACTCTTGTGATACATTGCATAATTATTAATTGTTGAGACTATCGAAGATAATATAAAGTCGATTTATATTTCCCTTCTAGCACATATATTTTTCACTAGCCAGACAAGAACGAGATTGGAATACCTCGTTGTATAAAGAGGTATTTCATGAATGGCTGAGAGCAATCTGCCATCCATGAAACAAAAACATTTTTGGCGAGCTACTATAACGACAAACACGTGAATTCGTTACCTCGACGAGTAGAAAACTCATAGAAAAAAGTTACCCAAATTTTCCGCAAAATCAAGAGAGCCATATATGAGAAAGAAAAAAGGGGAATGCAAACGTTGTAATAAAATGTTTTAATAAATTTCGATGACATACATTACTCTCGTATATTTATAATTACTCAAGATTTTGGTATGTTCTGAAAAACACTTTGAGTTTCTCTAACACTATAATATTGTGTTAGAGAGATTCAAAACATTTGTCAAAATATACCAAAATATGTTAAGCTGTTATAAATACAAATGTTACAAATTACGCACCTTTTTTTAAACAATTAATTTCTTTTTCTATAATTATGCTGACGTTAGATGACATAAAGCTTGGAATTTAATATTGATTTTGTCCCTGAGGTCGTTTCTCAATCAGAGAAAAATAAAAGATGTCATGAGGTCTGGCGGAATGTCAGGTATTTTGAAGCGATTGGGGAACAAAATTTAGACGCGGAATTGAAACGCCACAAGATTCGCTAAATGCATTAAAAAAAAAAGTATTGAGGCGGAAAAAAATCTATCTTGAGCCACCGGAGAATTAAGTTTGAAATTTATGACTTCTTCAGAGCAGACGGGACCTTATCAAGAACGCTCAACGCGCTTTTAACCACCAAATGAAAATTGTTCGCTTTTTTCATTTCTCTTGCCGAGTACCAGAAAAATTAACTTCAAATTCCATCTTGAAAAGATGATTGCTTATTTCAAGCCATAAATTAAAATAGATTAAACGCTAAAATAGATTATTAAGTGCGCAATATTATTTAAGTGCGAATTAAAATTTCTTTTCTAGCATGTGTCATACATATTTTTATGTAACAATTAAGCAACAGATATATTTAAAACATTTACTTTTATATGCAGCGTACTAATTTCTTATATAAATCTTTTATATAAACTAACTATATCATTAACTCAATATTTGTGATTGAGATAAATCTACATAATCTCTAACATAATAAATACTGGCACATAATATATATATATGTAATTATATAATTAACGCGTTTACTCTTTTAACAATACTGTGTCTTATGTACTTACCCTGTGCTTCCAGGTTGTTTGAGGAGAACGCGGAATTGTTAAATATGTTCACAAAATTCCGGGATTTGAAGACGAAAGAACAGCAATCGACGAGTATGGAACTGGCTGAGCATGCTAAAACAGTCATGTCGACCCTCGATGAAGGGATCAAGAGCCTGGACGATATGGATGCGTTCTTGACGTACCTTCACGGGGTTGGGGCCTCCCACACGAAGATCCCCGGCTTCAACCGGCAATACTTCTGGGTAAGTCCTAAAAAAAGACGCAAATTGCCCTTTATATCCTGTAATATTCATACGCGTATGATATAATATAAATATACGATAAACATGTTCCATTTATCGACCATTAACTAGGGGAGAAAATAAGACAATTGTAATGAATGGGGGAGAAAATAGAGGGTACTATATCTATATAGCTATAAGATTAGCCCACAAGTTTCTTTGATATAAATATATGTAAACTTTCTGTCAACTAAGAAATAAATTGTCATAAATTTAATCAGAGTGTATAATAAATTATTTTATTCTTTTTATGTATATTAATTTAGCATGCACTCGGTTTTAATAATTAAACACAAAAATATTTGACTGCGATACATTTCATACTAATTATTTCAATAATTAATTTCAATAATTAAAAGTATTCAGTAATAATATATTATTAGTTTATCTTCATAAAATTCTGTGCTTGACATATATACATCATTTCGAAAAAGTACTGTTATATAAAAAAGTTGGTAGAGTGCGAATATATTGTCTTAGATGTCAGAACATTGGTAGTTTACTCTACAATACCGAGGAAATGCAAAGGGAAATTTCTCGCTTGCCGGAGACACATCTCGCGTTTCATGGCGAACATTTTCCCTCGGGATGTCGCGCTTATCTCTTGTAACATGTAAATCAAAGAGAATAAAGTGAAAACTTTTGGGAAACACTGTAAATTATTTTAGGGTCTATCTCGAGAGCAGAAGATCATGTACGCAATAAAAGTATAACGACG
>NW_021848825.1:995528-1013487 GCF_003651465.1 Formica exsecta | reverse complement strand
CGTAAATATGATACAATAATTTTCGTTACATTACTTCTTACTTGTAATACACATACACTTTTAGCGCGTAGTGAATAGCATGTTTAATTCGTATAACATAATTAGTGAAAGATTTTATTATAATCTTATTATATATTTTTGTATTGTATTGCAATTGTTAAAACAAAATATGATAAATTTATTTACAACCTTTACTTTATTTTTAAATAATAAATAATCAAATTTTATAGACACATCTCATTAAATTTATATTGTTGAAAAATATATATTTATAAAATTTGTTATTTTAATTAGCACATTTTTATAATTCAGACTGAATAAAGTCAATATAAGCTCATGCAACTAATTAAGAATTAAGTTTTATTGTCGTATGACTTTACTATCTCGTTTTCAACATTATTATATCCATTACATTTTTTTGCAAAATTTATATCATCTTCTTGACTAAGAAAGAACACTCACTGCGGAAAAGATTGGATAACAAACGTTGAGACTTCAACATTGCTACTACACGTCGGGTATTTTGCTCCTTCGTGGCTCTTCGTAATCCGCTACACAGCTGGTGTCCGCCATTTGTCTGCCACGTTACGGCACTGCATGGTGTCTAATGAGAAAAGATTCTTTTTTAACAGTCCTTACATTTTTCTAGCAATTTGAAAAAAAAACAAAGATAGTAAAGTAAACATACAAAAATTATTATGAGGAATATAAAGACACTATCAGCTTATTATTATTTATACGGTCCTCAATTAAAAATTCAAATTTGCTGTGCAAATATTTCTTACCTTAAGGTAATAAATAATGTTTTCTTAAAGATATCGACAATTCGTATCATCAAAAATATCTTTATAGAACACGTGAATATTATTATACAAAGGATAAAGTAAAAAATAAGTACGTAACAATGCATATCGTAACTTCGATTTGTTTCGTGCAAACTAATACAGGACGCATAGGAAGAGGGCAACCGTTACTTATAAGACTTATAAATATTCCACAACTTTATTTACGGCCATGTTAATCAAAAATACTTTGAATTCAGAAGACGAAAATCGATACAATAATGCTTCTGGCACCCGACTCGGCCGTAACACAAATATAAATTGGTATGTTGCGAAGCAAATAATAGAAAATTAAACAGCACAAAAATAACATAAAAACGTATTTTTCTGCTGCGATTCTGAAGCGATGAAAATTGAGGAAAATTTTGCTTAATATCTGAATATTATATGCTTAACAAATTGTTTATCTTAATAAGAATCTAATAGAACTGATAATTACCTATGTAAATTATTATTGAATTTATTGCACAAATTACATGTTAATACAACATAAATCTTGTCAATACGATTACATTAATAATCATAGATATTAAATCAACTAACAGTTTATTATATTGAACAAATAATTTTCTTAATTAATTTGATATTTGTTTAAACAAAAGTGTATTTTTTCAGTTCAAATGATTTGTATTTCAAACCTGCATTCATTTTATTTATCCAATAAGTCTTTTTTTAATATGTCATTAAAATCATCAGTAATCTCATTTATTTGCTCCATTAGAAAAATAGAAAAATAAAATTTGAATTTTATGCTATTGCAAAGAAATAATGCTCTGCATATATACATGTATTTGTATATCATAAATATAAATTACAATATATATACAATATATAGGAAACTAAAATACAACGGCAACAAAAAGTAATAATCTATGTGATACACATCTAAGAGAAAGAATCGTTAAAAAAATGATTTCAGCGCAGGTACGCAAAAATATTTCTCGCATATATATGCAAAGCAGGCTTTTGTTATTTTCCCGATGATGGCGAGGGAACTTTCTTTGTACATTTAAAAAGGAAAATACATGCCAAAATTCTTTCTCTATTGTTTTATCTTCTCGAAGAAAAGGAATACTTAAAAACTAAAATAAAATTTGGAATTGCATAGAAAAAAGCGAGATATAAGAATATTTAAAAATGTGCGTGATTGAAAAAGTGGAAGTTATAAAAATATTTTATTAAAATAAAATTAATTTTAAATTAAATTAGTAGTATTACGATATTTAGAACGGAAGATAATTTTATAATTAAATTGTTAATGATAATAGATTGTAGAGAACATGTTTCATATGAGAGGCATTTCAGATTTATCTCTCGAATTAATCTTGATCGAGGATAACTCGATTTCGTTATTTGATTCTTCTTCGATCAAATTTTGGCAATCAAGTCGTTTCCAATTTTCTAGCTTTTAAATGAGGATAAAATCTAGTTATTCGTGGAATACGAAGGTTTTAAAGGATCATATCACCGAGTGTCGCATTTACTTTCGCAGCATGGAATGTTTGTCCAGGATTTCAAATCTTTGCTTTGGCATGAAATCAAATCGGGTCTGTCCTCCTTTCGAGTTACGCAGGTCATGGATTTTACTGTATATAGGAATTGATAATTCCTGTTGGACGATTCTGTGAGATCATTGTGAATGGCGGATACTAAGATCGCAGCACAATCGCCGATTCAATCGTCGGTTCCGGCATTGTTGTCGGCTATACCGCTGAAAATAGCTCATGATTTAAATATTTTACCATATTGACATTATCTTTCATAAAGATCTAAGAACATTTTCATATATAGTTACTAAAAATTTTTTTTTGTTTGTGTTTTAGAACTTTTATAAAACTTTTTTTATACATATAATAACAGAAGAAGAAAAAATATAGAGATATATTTTTATCTAACTTGGATATTTTATTATAAAAATATGTATATATGTATATCTAAAATAATAATCTTCTAAATAGAAATTTCAAACAAAAATTAAAACAACTTGATTGCCAAAGATTCGTTGGTTAAGGAGAGTCAAATAACGAAATTGAGTTATCCTTGAACGAGATTATATTCGAAAAATTCTTCTCGTACAAAATATACTTCGTATACTTATGCTATTATCATGATTAACAGTTTATGGAATTATGCTTTCGACCTAATTGTAGCAAAATGGTAATATTATTCTTTTCTCTTTGAATTTTCCAAACGCTTGATCTTAATTTCGTATATCACCGTAATTAATAACCAAACGCTTTACTTCCAGAAAATCGAGAAACCGTTTTTGGATGCGGTGGAGCGTACACTGGAGGACCGATATTCGGAAAACGTGGAGAACATCTACAAGCTGACGATCAAGTTCATCATCGAGACGCTGATCGACGGTTTTGACAAGGCACAGAGCGACAAGGCCAAGTCCTAGTCGTCCTAGTCCCGAGGATCCGGCACGCACGCGATCGCCCTCGATCCTTCGAAATGTTGACCGCCCCCCCGGTTCGCTCGGTCCCCCCGACGCCTGGAACGGAAAAGAGCCACAACCGCCATGCCGATTGCTCGGTAAACGGCGATGGGACAATCGTCGTCCTTGCGTTGGTTCACGCGACGCCACCAATTCGTCGCTCCTTCGTTTCTTCAATCCGCTTCGCGCGGATTCCCGAGAAACGCGAATATATGCGAGAGCACGTGGCATTCACGTCGTAAACGTTCTCGCCGGCCTGAGATCTTTTTCCCCCACGAGCAGGTCTCGCTATTAAACGTATCCGGATATTGAGAAGCGGTCCCGAGTCAGTCTCTCGGGACTTCCTCCAAAAACGCGCCGCAACGCGAGCCGAAAGAACCGCGTGATTCTTTCGACGGTCGAAGGGTTTTTAGCAATTCTGAAACTCGATTTGAATAATTTTTTAGTTAATAATAGTATATTTTTTTTTGATATTATAAAAACTTATTCTATCTAAATAATATATATGACGATTCAAAAAATATATATTTATTTATGAAGCCATTTAAAAAATGTCTGTTGATTCGGAACATTTCTAGATGTCTTTGCCACATTACTCAAAAATTTATATGTGGTTTAGGTATGTATTTGTAAAAAAAAAAATACGCAATTTTATTAATGTGAGATATATTTTTTTGCATCCATCAAAAATTGGGCTTAATTGCAAATAATTTGGAATCTTTTTTAAGTAACTCATGAATAGTTCTGCAAACGTCGATTAAGTTAAATTCAAATTTAATTGGTTCTTTGTTTCTTTCTTTAATATTAGTTTCGAAAGGAGGTAAATAGCCAGTTAAACTAAGATCAAAATGCATCAACGACAGCAAAATTAACGCCTTGAGCGCTGTAATTGGAAATTTATCTAAAATATAACGAGTGATTTTAATCGAAATTTTATAAAAAATTTTTATAAAAGGACGCCAAAGAGAGAGTCCATAGAAAAATTCGTGCAAAAGTAATTGGCTCTCATTAAAGGTTCGCTTTTGAAATTTTTTTATTTGCTTGCACATGTTGTTTTTTCTTTATATAAAACATTGTCTGTGAATGGAGGAATTCCTGGAGATAAAAGCGGAAATATTTTGAGAGTGAAGTGCGTACTCTTCTAAATTTATCGAATCCGTGTCAAAACATAAAAAAAGATATTTTAATTTGCATTTTTATTACCAATTTGTAGTTTTGCCAGAGAAGTTTATGTTATATATATTACATTTCATATATATTATCTTGAAAGAAATATGAATATAATAAAAATATATTATTGACAACAAGGAAGAAAATATTGACAGTAAAATTTATTTGATCCTCTATTTAAATGAATACGTTCTCCGAAGAAAATATATTCAGAGTTCAATATGAGTACGTTATTCAATTTTGTTTAATGTGTGATGTATAAATATCGAATATTTTAATTTATTCTATTTCTTCTTAAAATTATCCGTAATTTATTTCTACTCACCAATAATAGACGTCTTTCAAAGACCATAAGTTTAACAGAAGTAAAGCGCAAAGTGATGGCACATCGTTATTGATCAGACACAAAATTAGAGGGAAGAAGGAGGGAGAGCTTTTCTCTTCCATAAGAGAGACCGATCTACTTAAGAGGAATACTTAAACGTAACTTTGGTCAACGATATGATATTCCTCTCTATGAAAAGGAGACTTCGAAATGAAGGTCTTTATTACAATGCCATTACAAACAAAGTAAGATCCGACCAGTCGTTCTAATCTTCGCCTTGGGTCCGTTTTAAGGGTCTATTATGGCGTATAAGAACTCTATTAAATCCTTTTATGAGTGTTATAAAACCACCTAACGTGTAGGTAACGATGACTCTTTCATACAGTTTATCAAGTGTCGTGTAATTTTCTTCACATAATTAATTACGGATTTACGAGATTAAACGTGAAGGAAAAGATGTATTCAATCTCTATTCCATACATTTTTCACGCCAAAGGCCTTTTACGGATAACGATTTTTCATTCTGCTAATTATATTAAACTGGCTTTTACTCATGCGAAGTGTAAAATACTCCCCGGCTTTTGAAGTCTCATAAATCGGGCAAAATTCAATGAATCGGCAAAAAGTTTACATTGTTACACACGCAACAAATTGATTCACGTTTAATAGAAAACCTTCGTAATTGTTTTCATTTATATATATAAAAGATATATAAAACTATATTATCAACCATTATTTAATATTACAAAACATTAAAGAGAATAATAAAAATTAAAATGTTTATTTCTACATACAAAACGAGGCAAAAAAAATCATTTAAAATTTAATTCTTAACTAATGTTACAGAAACGGCCATATATGTTCTCTCTACAGTGATCGATCTATTATTGTAATTACTTTATACGGAAAAGTTTTTTTTCACTTTTTTAAGCCAGATATCGATACCCTGCCATCAGTTATATTTCAATATATATACATATATTGAAGTCAATATATATACATATATACATATATTGAAGTCAATATATATACATATATTGAAGTCAATATATATACATATATTGTACAAATTTCAGATATCACTTATAATGAGTATTGCTCGAACCTTGCCGAACGGCGAAGACAGATACTCCGAGAAATAATTCGCGTATGCACTTTGCAATTTTGATAATACCGCAATATTTTCCGGGGATATCATCGAGTCTGCTGGTGTAAGATACGCCGGCGTTTTAGAGCCGCATTAATGCCGCGAATACGGATTCGAGCTCATCGGGACCGATTTTATACACGTTTCTGCCTTTCAATATGTGCTCGATAATTGATACAAACGCAGCGGCCGACTGCCGCCTTTATTCGCGCGCAAAAGCCTTGGATTACATAAGTCGCGCAGGATATCCTCCGCGATGCGAGACCGAATGCACGAGAATGCAAATGCGCTTTGTCTCGAAACGGGGTCGCGATTTAATCGCAAAAATAATGTGAATGCGAAAGCTTTAACTTGCCTTTTCATTATAATTCCGACGTTTTTACGCATATAACGAGAATTTATTTATTTAATTACATAGAATTTGTCATATGCTCGTCACGAAAGCCTGAAATGTCATTGGAAATTTGTAGAACGTGTTAGAAAACGCGTCGATTTTACAGAGAAGTTCTTCACACGCGCCGCGATTTGATAGACATCTTGACTTCGATCTCCGCTACGTTTGCTGCAATTTATTTTTTAATAAAGCGTCAAGATTGATTCCATGTTATAATTTATTGATTTAATACGTGGAAAGCTGTGGCAGTTACCAATGATCGGCGGTATCATATTAACGTATCTCATTGATTTGCGCATAAAATGCAACTGTATTTAAGAAGCTCATATGCACCCTCCATAATGAGCCAATTAAATCAGTATATCAAACATTAGACTTATATGCTATATAATTGAGCACTATAATGCTGTATAATTGAGCACATAAATTTTAATTAGGCTTTTGCATAAAGTTAATCGAAATTTGCAGAATTGAAATTATGCCAGTTTAAGAAGATATTAGCAATTATTTGCCAATTTTAATCTTTTCTAAAGTTGTACATATATTTTTTATATTCTCGATTTAGTTTAATTAAACTATACAAATTTTGGAAACGTTTTCTTATCATTTGGACAAGCACACAGTGTGATACAAGTTTATCAACATATACATATATATAAAATATATATTAATCATATAAAATTTTTTCTGTTAAGATATTTTTGAAGAAAATCGTTCCAATATTTTGATAATGATAAAAAAAGTTTATATATTTTTCAAAGATTTTATATATATTTGCTGTAAGATATACTTTTAAGATCGCATCGATAGATATGCAGATAAGTCCAAATCATTCGATTTTTACTTTGTCCTAAAGCAACATATTAATCTAAAAACATGTGCGTGACACGAATTCTTTATTTGTTCGTCGCAAGATCGATTGGAGCGATTATAAGTGACATGTAGAAAGACAAACAGAAATTATTAATACATCTCAGATCGATCACAAAATTGTCATGGCAAACGATTGAATTAAATTTTACATTAAATTCTAAACATCTAACCGAAGAGAATAGTAATTTCCAAATTCTCGGTAATTCCGTCAATTTTCAATCATGGATTCCTTTATAATTAAAGCGTTAAATAATCGATATATATAATGCTTTATTACATCTATGTCTATTATTTCTTATACTATTATTATGCATTTCTTATTATTTTAAATTTCTTTACTTTTCTACTTCTTGCGAAAAAGATTTGCTTAAGAAAGATATCCGCTTGCGTTCTGTGCCATGAAAGGACTCCACAACTTTTCACTTTGTACATACTTTGCTTTTCCTTTTCCAACTTTTATTTATAAAGAGGCAAAATCGAAAGTACAGAGTGAAAAGTTGCAAAGTTACTTCATACAATATTCGAGCATACGATACGAGGCTTTCTTTTCAAGCGCGATCGAACGTTCGAATCTGATTCGACTTGCTGGTGATTCGCGGCATTACCAAGTCCGAGAAAACGGCGGAACCCTTCGACCGTCAAAGGAGAACTTGTATAAATTTTTACTCGTATCATAAGGCAGAAAAAAGTGTGGTTGTCAAATGTGGTGCAGGAAAAAATGTCTCTAGGGCAATCGGCCCTTCGCACGCGCAAATGTCAATTTCCTAGGAGGTCTCGGGAAGGCAGAAAGCCCCTCTGTATTTCTCTGTATCTTCCTCGCTGTCTTTATCTATCTCTATTTCTTTCTGAGGTCGATTCGCTTATGTTGCTCTCTGTGGAGGCCGACGGATCGTTACATATCTTTGAAAAAGGCCGTAACACACATACGCGGACGACTGCAGAACACAGTGGCTTATGAAAAGACATTGCAAAAATATAACATGCGATACGAAAAACTTCGTTAGAACCCGTCCTACACATATATGTATGTGTGTATATGTATATCTCGTATATTTTATTTATTATGATCATTTCCAGAAAACTTTTTATTTATCAATAATTATCGTGAAATAATTACAACATATAATATAAATTCTACCATTAAAAATGTTATTATTGTTGTTATTTTAATTAAACAAATAATTTAAAAAAAACTTTATTGAAAAAAGTATAATTGATTGAAATGAGAAGAAATTAATTTAATGTTAAATTAATTAATTTGCTGCATACACGTATAATTTTTATACGCTAAGGAATGCTATTTTTATATCAATAATTGCCATCGTAATGCGTCTACATTTACTATCAAAAAATAATTCATCATTATTTGGACACTTTATATACGGTTTAAGATTTTGTGGTATTTAAAGATGAGTTACCTAGCAGACATTCATTGTTTGGATCACGTTGAAAACGTCAAACATGGTTTCGCGCAAAAGATAGAGAACTATGAATAGCGCCCTACTTATTCTAAGTTTTCATCTGCGTTCTCTCCTTTAATCGGGAATGATCATTAGTACCTCGACGCGAGACAAAGATAAATTGCGCCATAAAAAAGTAACAACGAGATAAAGGTCATTTTTTTCGTTTTTTTCCTTGACGATGCGTTTAACAGTTCGCTCCCTTTCAGAGCGATACATGGCCGGTCGCTGTATCGGTCATTAACTTCATTAACTAATTCCACGAACCACGAATAATCAAACTAACCGTCGTGCACGGAGAAACTTCCTGCGGGACAATAAACGACGTAAATAACGAGCATGCTGCGAAATCGATTTTCCAACTAAGATGACTAATATAACCAGAAGGTTTTTGCGACAGCGTGCTTCAAATGTGCTCAAAATGCGCTCAAATTTTCGATAGCAATTTCTATCTAAATTATTACTCGCTCTACATGCAACATAATACGATATTAATATTTAGCATGTTCGCGAAACATGCTAAATATTAATATCGTATTGCAAGAAGTCTCTAATATTAATTTTAGATGTATATTATTCATTTATCTTGAATTAATATTTAGCGCATTCAATATTATTGCGAAAATTCTCCAACAATAATGAATTTTCTCAATAACGTACTTTGAATGCGACAAACGCTAAAGTATTATATTTATAGCGGAACAGTCACTTGAATGATGATAAAAAATTCCATCTTAGATTAGTATTATCATACATTTTGTTTCACGCGACTTAACACGACATGAGCGCATTTAACGTCTTGAGAACACGCTATTGTTAATGAACCTAATATGATAAAGTATTGAAAATGCGAGCTATACTTCTTGTTACGTTCTGCAGTCGTTTTCCGCTCGCCAAGAATAGCGAATACGTTCCCTCAGAGAGAAAGAGTGCGTGTGTTCAATAGCGAAAAACAGAGAATAAACAGATTCACGCAAGAGGATGTGCGTCGCACCGATCGCGTATACAGTCGTAAAATCCGCGAACGCGTCCGATGTGAATGCATCTTTATTCACCGAGACTAAAATCGATCGAACAAATTAGATAAGGTAATAGCGCTTCCGCGGTTCGCGACATTCCACCGTCGTCGAAGTTCATAAACCTCCCCGGTGTAATTATTCTATACCGAAGAAAAGAATTAGCAGGTTGAACTTGAAGACGGTTACGTTCCCTTCAAGCCAATTTCAAATCAACATAATAATTAATTACATTAATTAAATATAAATTATTATTTATTTTTTATGCTTACAATTATTAACGCCATTACATCGATAATGTTTATTGGTGCGTTATATTATACATAATTTATTCAATTGATTTTATGCTTGTATGAAGATCGTCGTTGTTTTTGGCATGAAATCAGTTGGATAAACTATGTATTACGCATAAGTAAACTTTATCGACGCAATTGCATTAATAATTGTAGATAGTCTCTTTCTTAATGTAATTTTTTTTTATTCTTTACCCCACGTTTTCTTCCTATTTATTGCTGGATACATACATTACTGAATAACTAATCACACACAGCGATAAATGTTTGTGTACATTTATTATTATATAAAAGGCTAACAAATGAATGAGATAACAAAAATATTCTATCAAAAGAAAAAGAGAGAGATAAAAAATCTACAGTTGATATAAAATTATAAAAAATTGAAATTATATTGATTTTATCACAAAATATCGCATTTATCCAAGGCTATCGCATATCTTGCTTGATTTTAATTTTACCTTTTTTCCTTATATGTTCTAAACAACTTTTATGTAAAATTAAGAGAATTTCAAATATTTAAGTTTTAATCTCTCAATATTTGAAAGATAACTATGTGACGAAAATATTATTTTTATCCAGCAAAAGGATTGATTTAATATGCTCAAGCAGTCATTCAGTAGCGCATTTATCCTACCGTTGTGATTTGCATTCTATCTTTTACCAACGTGATATCAGTGGCTATCACGAAGTCACATTCGGAGCTTGTGACTTTTTCCTGGCGAACCGCGATCGTGCCGCATAAATGTTGCATGAAATGAATATTAAGAGTCTCTATAAAGCCGTCGCCGCACGAGAGAATTATAGATCACATCGAGCGCCTTTTTCATTCTTTCCCTGACGCTAAAATGTATAACTCGAGGACTTTGCTGGGCAAATCAAACAATAATCGTTTAAGCATAAAATTCATATAATTGAAAGTATGATCTTCAACCATAAAACAAAAACAATATTGATAGGAGAATACTCGAAAGATAATAAAAAAGTAAATAAAGAGTCAGAACAGATTAAATTCGTGTGTGCCAGTTTTTTAGCATGAAATTATATTTAACATAAAATATCTTCCAATTTTATAAACTTATTTTACACAATATTGCTTAGAATATTTTAGCATAACATTTATCACAAGATCAAAATTATCTGCGGATATTACGCTAAGATAAACATTTATATTAATATCTTTTTTATTTTTTCACGACATACTTTCGGCAAAAAATTTTTCGGTAGACAAGTGAAAAACTGACATCACGGAAAGTTTATAGAAACAATATTTTGATATTTTTCTTTTCTCACATTCTTCTGTCAAAAAAATCTTATTGCTAGAATCGATCACGTACGACTGGAGATATTTTGTCAGCCCATCAGCGTCCTCGAGAGATACTTCGAGCATTTTATACTTTATCCCGAAGATTTAAAGACTACCATAAAGCACAAAACGTGCGACGCGTTACATCTGTACATTCGTCCCGTGTGCGACGGAACTTGAAGCGAAGTAAAAGAAAAATGAAGAATAGAAAAATAAAAAAAAAAAAAATTATAAAAAATTTTCGTACGAAACAAATTGCACAAAATGAGCTGTACCTTTTTTTCTTGCAGAAACCGAAAGACCTATTTAACCGAAAGTCTTCATGGAACGCGCAGGAAGCATACAAGAAATATATATTATTATATAAATATATATACGAGATATATAATTGCTAGAATATACCTTGCAGAGTTATATGCGAATGTTACATTGTCTATCTGTTTGTTCCATACAGATCCAGATGTATTATTGTGTATCCGATGGAGTATTATATATCAAAATATATAATATATATCTATATATATATGTATTTATGTATATAGGAACTTGAAGCGAAGTAAAAGAAAAATGAAGAATAGAAAAATAAAAAAAAAAAAAATTATAAAAAATTTTCGTACGAAACAAATTGCACAAAATGAGCTGTACCTTTTTTTCTTGCAGAAACCGAAAGACCTATTTAACCGAAAGTCTTCATGGAACGCGCAGGAAGCATACAAGAAATATATATTATTATATAAATATATATACGAGATATATAATTGCTAGAATATACCTTGCAGAGTTATATGCGAATGTTACATTGTCTATCTGTTTGTTCCATACAGATCCAGATGTATTATTGTGTATCCGATGGAGTATTATATATCAAAATATATAATATATATCTATATATATATATGTATTTATGTATATATATACATATTTTAAGCTTCTCGTTTTCCTTATTTTCTAGTGACTTAAAAATGATTTCTTTTAAATAATAATATTAATTATGTTCTATATTATATTTAACAATTATTTTTTATGTCAAGAATTACGCTACTATCGTTGAAAAAAGGAAGGTTATACATACTTTTCTAAACATAATAAAATTTTATCCTTCAAGTGTTCCTAATTCTTATTAATCAATGCTGTAGTAATTAAAGCAATTAAAACCTACCTCTGTATATGGTGCACCAAAGCCGAATTCAATTCAATTGATCCACTAAATTAATATAAACTATTATAACGAGAGAGATCATTCCCGCGATTTTAGATAAACTTTGTATATGGAACAGCGCATACGGAACGCCAACTATGTTCCAACAAACGTAGACATAGAACTATATAGTCACATCCATAAATTTACCCGGTAGGTAACATGCTATGTTTTGGTTCCGTTCCATACTATATCTACGAAGTATGTGTGCGAAAATGAATTGAAGATTCATCATTTTTATCTCAATTTTAAATTTTTTTCCATTCCAATGCTTGATTATATGTCTATCTCACTTTAATTGCAGAAAGTATAATGAAATGCAGATAAAACAGAATGGTAACAGAGGAAAGATTTTGGCAACGGCTATCCTAGTGTTTTTCATGAGACGCTTCCCAAGCTTCATTTAGTACCTCTATCTGCGTCCATTTTATTAAAAGCTACATAGAACGAAATATATAGAATAAAATATACAATTAAATCTTCATAGAGATGGAATATGTTCCTAATTCACAATTTATAAATTTATAGTCCGGACACGCACACAACGGCGATTTTACCGGCAATGTCAGAAAGTCGATTGGCTACGTAATTCCATATTTCTACAATGAATGCAGATGGCGATTAAACAATGGCTTGGTAAAGTGAAAACTCCGGGATGGCTTTTCTCTGCTCTTTTCAGTTGGTACAAGATATCTTTACCTCGCCATATCTCCCTGGCAAAACTGGCTGTCAAGCATCGCTGAATACACGAAAAAATATATTTTTTTTTTTTAAGAATTCAACGAAAATTTTAAAACCAAATTATATATTACGTAGTAAGTATACCGACGATGTCATGAAATTTTTAGATGTAAGATTTCTGGAACATTCAAATCTAATTATATATATGTGTGTAACTTTGTTATGCTTATCTACGTATATAAAATATTATCTCATTCAGTTCAATAATTGTATTAATATTTCAAATTACATTATTGATTTTATTGACATAAATTTTGTACGTAGGCATGTTGCATTATAATATTATACCAAAATATGCACGATAGATATTTTTTTGCTTTGTGCACGAAAATTTTAATAACTAATATATAATCTAATAATATAAGGTAGATTATATCGTATATATAATTCAGATACACTTGTTAAGATCTGAAATAAAGCTTTTAATTTTTAACATTTATCTTTACATTTATTGTGTATAAGAAAAATGCAACGTGCATAAACAACGAATTTTTTTACAGTATAAATGCCAAGCGTTAAGGATGAATCGGAGGCAGAAGGAGAGGAGATGTCCCATGACAGCAACGAAAGTAACCAGAGTTCTGCATCATGTGACAGTAGCGCAGAACATACTGACAGTGATGATTCTTCAGAGATGGATGAGGATGAATGCGAGAGGAGACGGAATGAATGCATGGAAAACTTATTAGATCTAGAAAGACAGTTTACTCTTCTCAAAGAACAGTAAGTATATTCCATATTTAGCAATAATATAATAATATAATTTGTACAACTCTTATTTAAATTTATATAGAATATATTTACGAAAACATTTGGCACAATAGGGAAATTTTTTTCATTCTAGTAATATAAATATTATAATATTTAGAAGATTAATTTTATTAAGAACACAAAAAAGTCAATATAACCTTACAATTTATAATTATGAAATTGTAATTATTAATTGTTGATATAATATAAGCAATATTTTAAAGTTCTAAAGGTTCTGAATATAAACCCTTATTTTAATGTCTATTTCAGATTGTATCGAGAAAGAATTACACAGGTGGACACAAAACTTGGAGAAGTACGTGTTGGAAAATCTGAAGAGTATCTAATACCACTAGAGCGACTAAAAGAAAATATGAAAACAAAAACAGAGGTAGCTGGAATATTGAAACAGTACAGGTTGCAAAACATACAGAACAAATTTCTAGCAGAAGAGCAGGCTGCCTTGCAAAATTTTGAAAGTGAGAAAGGATTGATTTGGGATTGTATTCATAACGATCTCCAAGAGAAGATTCGCCGTTTAGAGGAAGATAGAAACAATGTGGACATACATGCGGATTTATGGCTTAATACGACTGGTAGAAGACGCAGGAACCATTTGGAGAGAAGACGAGCAGTTTCCGTTGCAGGTCCATACATTGTTTACATGCTCAACGATGCGGATATATTAGAGGATTGGGCGTTAATAAAGAAAAGCTTAAGCAGTTGGAAAACGGAAATAATGTAATCTTCACTCGAGAGTATCCAAAGAAAATATTTTCGACACTAATATTATGCGTCCATCTTTCATACGAATAGAGATTTCGTCCAAAATTGGTTTGAAATCAGACAAATACATTTTCCATATTGGCGTTCATTGCGCGTCTAATGTTTGTACAGTGTGCCTTGAAAAAAAATGAAGGTAGTTGTTTATTTTAAGGAACATCTCGTTGACTCTAGACTCTAGATAAACGAGAACTGGTCTCTTAAAATAAGAAAAAGATTTGCCAAAATAAACATCAAAATTGATATATGTATTTCTGTAGTAATGCAGGAAAATTTTCATTAATGTAGGAAAATTATTTACACATGACTGTGCCGTCAATAAGAGCAGATTCACAGCTCGAAAAAAAAAACAGATATTTACTGTATATTAATTTTACTTAATAAAACAAATTATATATCAATGAGCAATTGTATTAATCCATATATTACCAAAAATAATTAATTTTTATATTCGATGCCTAATGTCATTTAGATTTAAAAAGACAGTTTACTCTTCTCAAGGAACAGTAAGATTATATACGATTTACAAGCGTTCATTATTTCAAATGCAAACAGAAAAATCATGTTCATACATAATAATATTTAAATATTACAATAATATACTAATTATTAAAATAATATTTAAATTTTGTATTCTTTAAGTACAATGTTTCAACGTAAAATACAAGATAGCATTTTTGTTAAATTTCATACACAAAGAATATTATACTCTAATCAGACAATACACAGATTGTAATTTCAACTTGAAGTGTGTGAAATGTAATACAATACACAAATCTTTTATAGAATGTGTATGTGTGTATAAAATACAATCAATAATGTGATATTGTAAGATAATGACCAGAAAAAAAAAGATTTATTTATAGAAAAATTGAATAATATATTATAAAATAATCATATCTTAATATTTTTGTATAATATACATTCAAACGAATTAAATAATGATAGTATCGATTTAATACGTCTTTTTTAAAAGTGGATTGTTTTATTGCTACATAAACGATGATTATTTATTTAAATGTTTTCTTGGACACAAATACAAAATTATATTACCTCCTACTTTAAATTTTTCGCCGATTTAGATTTAAAATTATATAGATCTCTGCATTTCGGAAATCACAATTTTTACAATGTATACAGATATATCCAAGTCTTCCGAAAAAAATATTATTTTCGCATTTTCGCATTATTAAATCTTTACGTAATAAATACATATCGTGATTTTTAATATTTTGCGAAAACTTGACAGTATACTTATTACCGGGCGATTATATGAACGTGAAAGAATTAATTAACTGCTGCTAATGATTAAAACTTTGTAAAAAATAAAAGATTACAAAACTATAGGAAAATTATAGTAGAATAGACTTCTGTTTTTCAGAAATCGATTTTTCGTATGTGGTATCACATATCAAGACATTTTTAAGTCCCGAAGAGAGTACGAAAATACTTTGGAGCTTCTTTTTATTTCTATTCTTTTTATTACTGTCTCTTTTGCTTCCATTTTATTTCAAAATATTAATATAATAAATATAATAATTACGGTATCTCTCTTAGTCTGACCCTTCCTCTTCGACCTATCCGGCATGGGTGACCCTACCGATAACTATTAGCGTTTTCGAGTGAAGCAAGTTTGATCGCTTTGAGACCGATTTTTTGCTCTAATTAAACATCAAATGCTTACTTGAAATATTTAATTAATTAATCTAATAATCCAAGTACCCTTAATAATCCAAGATGGAGTATATGGCGTCATTAATCGGTCTCAAACCTATATATATATATATAATAATTACGGTATCTCTCTTAGTCTGACCCTTCCTCTTCGACCTATCCGGCATGGGTGACCCTACCGATAACTATTAGCGTTTTCGAGTGAAGCAAGTTTGATCGCTTTGAGACCGATTTTTTGCCCTGATTAAACATCAAACGCTTACTTGAAGTATTTAATTAATTAATCTAATAATTTAAGTATCCCTAATAATCCAAGATGGAGTATATGACGTCATTAATCGAGAAAAAGAAAATGCTGTACGTTACCGCCGGCATAGCTCTCAGGTTCATCAGAGTACGCAAACCTCCTCACCCGGCAAATGCCTTCGTTAAGGTGGAGATACCAGCGAGGAGGAAAAATTTTTATTTTTATTTTTATATATATTATAATTAATTCTATACATCTAATATAGAGAATTAATTATATTACAAATATATATTACAAAATATAATACAATGTTTAATATAAAATATAATTTGAAATGTAATACAGAAAAATTTACATTTTTACATGGAATTACACGAAAATTTTCGAAATACTTATATAATGTAGAATTCACTAAAAATTTTTAGATCGGATATATCTGATAAACAATGATTAATGCAATATTTAATTAATGATCAACATGCAATTACAAAACTTATTAAATTTTATGTAATGCAAACAATTATGACCAGAAGAATCGTTAATAAAGTTATCGATTACTTTTTAATTGTAGAAAAAAGTACTTGGTCTACTGGCGCATTTTACGTAGACTTTCAAAGAAAATATTCGAGAAAAGATACATGAAGTTTCGATGTAAATCAACGATTAAATCACAAGATAAACCGCGATTTAAAATTTGTGAAAAAAACGCGACGAATAAATAAATCGACGATAGTCATAATACTCGATTCCAATGCATGTAATTGTATGTAATGTAATGTATATAATTTTTGGAATAATCAGAGGAACGATATAATTACTACATACTTATACGAAAATGTTTCGACGGACGTTTAAAACGCTTTTTATAATCGCATCTGTAATAGAACATTTGTAAAGAAACTAATGCCCGATTTATTTTCAAATGCGTGATTTTATGCAAATTTCGCGATTGAGAAGAATATAAGTACCGTTTCGCGGAGAATTGGCTAATCAGAATAAAATCTTATAAATCTTAAAATACCGTTATAAAAACATTGCGTTATCGCCGCGTTCAATGGAGGATAACTGGCCCAACGAATTGACCAGATCAAGGTCCCTCCGCCAGATAATACGCCGGTTAATATCCGACAAAGACAAGAACAATCTTAAAGGTGGAGAACGATCAACTTCTTGCTTCTACATCGGACCCCGCAAGATCAATCCACAAAGAAAAGTTAAGTGATCCGTTAAATATCAGAAATCCCGTTGTAGGAGGGAACGAATCCCGGATCTTCCAGATTACTCCCGATAGCAATGATTT
>NW_021848825.1:992581-995113 GCF_003651465.1 Formica exsecta | reverse complement strand
AAAAATATATTAATTTAAAATTTCTATTATTTTGCCACTATACATGTTCTTTCGGTAAATTTTCGTGTAATTTACAAAGAAAGGAAATTTCATATATAATTTATAATATTATTAATGCTATTATAATATATAATTCTATATAAATTATAATTATAATTACAATTAATTAAAGTACAATTATAATTAGAGTATAATTTACAATTAATGATGCTATCAGTATACATATATCTGATATATAGATAATTTGTTATTGACAGCATTTACATTTAAGTTCAATATTATAAATATACATAACAATATAATACATCTATATATATTTACAAGTTTAAATCTATAAAATAAATATATATGCAATTTTTGGTTTTCCTACAAATAAATTTTATATTATTTATATTTTCTCCTTATGTTTAGCTCTTTAATATCCTAATAATCTTAGCATTTTTTTAATTCCTAGTAAGCATTCAATTCCTTAAAAGTTTCGATGTAAATCAACGATTAAATCACAAGATAAACCGCGATTTAAAATTTGTGAAAAAAACGCGACGAATAAATAAATCGACGATAGTCATAATACTCGATTCCAATGCATGTAATTGTATGTAATGTAATGTATATAATTTTTGGAATAATCAGAGGAACGATATAATTACTACATACTTATACGAAAATGTTTCGACGGACGTTTAAAATGCTTTTTATAATCGCGTCTGTAATAGGACATTTGTAAAGAACCTAATGCCAGATTTATTTTCAGATGCGTGATTTTATGCAAATTTCGCGATTGAGAAGAATATAAGTACCGTTTCGCGGAGAATTGGCTAATCTGGCCCAACGAATTGACCAGATCAAGATCCCTCCGCCAGATAACACGCCGGTTAATATCCGACAAAGACAAGAACAATCTTAAAGGTGGAGAACAATCAACTTCTTGCTTCTTCATCGGACCCCGCAAAATCAATCCACAAAGAAAAGTTAAGTGATCCGTTGAATATCAGGAATCCCGTTGTAGGAGGGAACGAATCCCGAATCTTCCAAACTACTCCTGATAGCAATGATTTCCGTAACGAATCAATGACAGTTACCATTATCTTTAATTCACGAGATTGAAATTCGCGAGAAAAGATGTGTTCTTCTCCATTATTAAGAAATATATTTCTTTATTATAAATTAAATGAATATAACAATTTTTATGAAAATGTGGTTACGAACGGTTATATTAATGGATAATAAAATATATGCACGATTATTGTAGCTAATGTTAAATGTGCAAATACAAATCATTCTCGGGTACCAACTGTTCGAGACCTGATATCGGGGTACCCATTCGATTTGTCTCGAAGTTTTAAAGTATACGCACATTTTACGTTACATTCATATATAATATTTTATAACATAAAATTCAAAAAAAGTATAAAAGTTTTTTGAAATGATATATTAATTTGTGCATGTATTTTATTATATATATAGAATGGTATATTTAAAAACTGTACAAGATATGCTCCTAGAATGGCGGGATGTCCAATACCTGCAAATGATTTCTTAAAAAAAACCAAGAAATATAATCTTAATATCTTCAGTACCTAGAAATATTTTCTCAAAAAAGAGAACAAAAATTATATTAATTAAAAATTAAATAATATATATTCGTTCGTAACCATAATCTTTTGTGTCAATAGAAACGTGCAAATTCATTACAATTTTAAATTGCTTGAAAAATATAAAATTATCTATATACATTAGTTATATCCATGTGCAATCTACTATTAAGTCTTTTTAGCATTAAAACAACAATAATACTAATATTAATAATGATGGAAGAACACTTTTAACGAAGATAAAAAATATATTTTCCGTCGCGGATGGATCTTACAAGAACCGACAAGAAATAATTCTCCACGATGAAGATTATTTCAACTCCTTGCCGGCACGAACCACGCAATTTTACTAACGTTTATCTGACGAGAGGGACAGCGATAAGGTCCCTTAGCGAAGACAGCTATCGCGTCCAAGAACGTGGAAAAAACGCGATGTTTGTACAACGTAGTTAATTAATTAATTTAACGAATATTTAATTCCGACACGAAATTCATAAATACCAATCAAATCAAAATTAAATCATAAAATTCGGAATAATTTACTCGCGATTTTGCAATGTTAAAGGCAATCGTCAAATTTTATAAACAAAAAGCTAATATTTAATCGTTAGCTTAACATCGAGTCTTCATATTTTTATTCAATAATTTTTCTATTAAATATTAGAAGAATTAGTAATATTCGTGATATTAACCAAATTTGAAATAAAATTTCCCGAAGTTACCAATGATTCTTTGGTATAAAAGCACAAACTCTTGAGTTTATAAATATTTTTACAATAAATATTATATAGAGAAATTAATATTAAAAAAATATATTAACTTAGAGTTTCTATTGTTTTGCCATTATACATGTTCTCTCGGTAAATTTTCGTGTAATTTACAAAAAAAGAAAATTTCATATATAATTTATAATGTTATTAATACTATTGTAATATAT
>NW_021848825.1:989393-990706 GCF_003651465.1 Formica exsecta | reverse complement strand
ATTGTGCGACTCGTGGCAATGCTGCGATGACACGCGACGCGAAAGACGCGAAAGCCGCCCGCGGCACGATGACAGCACCGACAACGCACTGCTACTTTACTGCTCGAGTATCGCCGCGCAAATGATAACACGTAAGAAAGGAATTTGAGCGTCTCACCCCACTACAGTTCTATTCAAGTGTCTTTGTATAAATGATAACAAAGCCGTGATACATAAACAATGTTTACGCGCGCCAATGTTTACGCCGCCAAGGCTAAGTACCATGTTAGGTATTGTCCTAATTCGCTGCCGAAATAGTTTACGTACTATAAAATATATATGCAAAATATTAAATTATATAAGTATTTCAAATTATGGATCAATTATTTATTAAATGATTAATGTATCACGGAGCTTATCATTATGTTATTTTACGATTTAATTGTTTTACAACACGTTCTTAATAAATGATACACACAAAATAAATGGCCCGCTCTTACAGTTTTTCTTTTTCTAAACGCGATTGCGGCTAGTATTAAAACATAATTTACTATAATTATTACAATTAACGATTAATTAATTTTTAATAAATGACACAAAACTATATTCCAACGATAAATTTTTAACGAATCGCTATTCTTTATTGTAGCGAGTAAAAATCAAAGCAAAGGGGATAAAAATTATAAATTTTATTATGATTCTTTTATTATCAATACTTACGTATAATAATTATTCTTCTAACGATGCTTAGAGTCAAATATATTTTGTCCGCTTTAAATTTTTCTAAAATGCAAGCATAATTATTAATTAAACGATTGCTATATCACAATTTTTAGATAACGTTGTTGTAACAAATAACGCATGATTTTGTCGGATGACAATTCATGACAATCGTACTCTTCGCGTGTTGCTCTCTTATAATATAATAAAATGTGTATTTTGTGTGTGATAATTCCGCGATTGGGGGTGCCATGCAAGGTATCTCGGGTATTTGACTAATCATAAATGATCATATTTTCGCGAATAATTGTAAGTACCATGAGGGAACAACAGATAAGATAACCAAGATAATAAGATAAACAAGAGAGGAAAAAGAGGTCCGGAAAAAACATCGGACGATGGACGGAGTAATGGTATATCTGGTAATTTATAAATTATTTATCATTTATATATTTTTCAAAATAGATATATTGCTGGTTCTTTTTTTATTTCCTTGATAGTGACTCTTTCTAAATTAATATACGTGTAACATAATGCATATATAAAATATTTCAGAGATTTTATTTTAAAATACTTAAAATATCGGTAATAAAAATCTATAATAAAATATATAT
>NW_021848825.1:975094-989125 GCF_003651465.1 Formica exsecta | reverse complement strand
TATATATATATATATGTATGTACCTATGTAATGTATATATGTATGTATGTATGTTTTCAATATATACATATATATTGAAAATGTCTTTCTAATGTTAACTTTTAAATCTATATTCCGACGTAGATATTGCTAATTTATCTTTGATACTTTGTATAAGAGAGAATTATAAAGACAGGAGGAAAAAGGGAATAATTTTAAATGTAATTTTTATTTAGGCTATGTACAACACATACGTACAATACGTGACCCTTGCTTAAAACTATGTTACGCTCGTCCGGTATGCATTTCCACTTAATTTTTAACTTGTCCTCTCAACACAATGTAATTTCGTGTGTGATTTTGAATGCACGAGCTTACACATGTTCAAACGCGTGCCGTATATCTTTGTATTCACCTTTATATGTGTACACGCGTGTATATATATATGTCTATGTATGTATGAATGTATAGTGTGTAACGTGTACGTGTAAGATATGTTACAAATTTTTTAGGAACATTTCTCGTGGAATGCCGCGAACGATAATAATAAGATCGCAGCGCGAAACTACACGAAAACAATCCGCAGTCGTCTGCAGCTTCATCCTCGAGTCAATATATTGATTAAACAGTTATCGAAAAATGACACCAATATAGACGATTGTTGACTGGACAGATTCCGAATATTACTGAAAGGCGCCAGGGGAAAGTCGCACGTTAATCGCGTGTTAATCGTTTGTATTTCGTTTGTATTTGCATAATAACTTCTGCAGAGAGTTTTACACAATTTTCGCGATAAATTGAAGTAAAAAAATTTATTCTTATTTTATGGAATTTTTACACGTCAAAACCCCTTATAGTATCTCACAAAATTGAGTATAATATTTCGTAAAATTGAATAAAATAATGACTAAAATATGTTTAAATAGTTCTTTGTTTTTAAGAAACTATATATAAAGCGCACATAATCTTTATACATAGACTTTCTTATATTCATTACATATATATAATTAAACTAAATATTAAAATTTTGTCGATATAGGAGAGTTTGAAATATAAACGGTTAAAACGGCGAAAGCTCCGATTTTCTTTTTTTACGCGGGAAAGCATCCGGACGATGAACAATTGTAATAATTAACCGACTTGCGGCAACAGAGTGAATAATGCTCGTTTGACAACCGTCTCATTGACAATTCAATTTTTATTTATATCTGCTACGATGCTTACGAATAATATCTCATTTCTCGTTACAGTCATCTCAACGGCTGTGAGTTATTCCTCGACATCAAGCAATTATTTGCCTGATTTTATTCGCCTGTCGATGCAATCGTATTGAATATTACGAGCACAACATTGTTACACAATATGATCCGTTAGCAATAATTACATATTTTAATCTTGGATATGTGAGTAAGATAAGGTGCAACCCCATCTTTCGCATTTTAACTCTGTCTGGCTAGCAGATAATCAGTGACTTTATGACCTGTGCGTTTGTCAAATGTTTATACACTGATTTTAGTATAATCAGTCACTTTACAGTGCAATTCAATTTATATTTTATTCATTCAGGGTTAAAAGAATCACCGCGATATCGACAATGTACTCTTAATATACCATATAACGATTGACATTTGCAATCGATGCTATGATAAACGAAGAGAAATAAATTTCTTTGCCTAATAAATTCGTCATTACGATATGTCGTTTCTGACAAATTTGGCTCTACGGCACCGGATACTTTCAATCGTTTGTATTTCGTTTGTATTTGCATAATAACTTCTGCAGAGAGTTTTACACAATTTTCGCGATAAATTGAAGTAAAAAAATTTATTCTTATTTTATGGAATTTTTACACGTCAAAACCCCTTATAGTATCTCACAAAATTGAGTATAATATTTCGTAAAATTGAATAAAATAATGACTAAAATATGTTTAAATAGTTCTTTGTTTTTAAGAAACTATATATAAAGCGCACATAATCTTTATACATAGACTTTCTTATATTCATTACATATATATAATTAAACTAAATATTAAAATTTTGTCGATATAGGAGAGTTTGAAATATAAACGGTTAAAACGGCGAAAGCTCCGATTTTCTTTTTTTACGCGGGAAAGCATCCGGACGATGAACAATTGTAATAATTAACCGACTTGCGGCAACAGAGTGAATAATGCTCGTTTGACAACCGTCTCATTGACAATTCAATTTTTATTTATATCTGCTACGATGCTTACGAATAATATCTCATTTCTCGTTACAGTCATCTCAACGGCTGTGAGTTATTCCTCGACATCAAGCAATTATTTGCCTGATTTTATTCGCCTGTCGATGCAATCGTATTGAATATTACGAGCACAACATTGTTACACAATATGATCCGTTAGCAATAATTACATATTTTAATCTTGGATATGTGAGTAAGATAAGGTGCAACCCCATCTTTCGCATTTTAACTCTGTCTGGCTAGCAGATAATCAGTGACTTTATGACCTGTGCGTTTGTCAAATGTTTATACACTGATTTTAGTATAATCAGTCACTTTACAGTGCAATTCAATTTATATTTTATTCATTCAGGGTTAAAAGAATCACCGCGATATCGACAATGTACTCTTAATATACCATATAACGATTGACATTTGCAATCGATGCTATGATAAACGAAGAGGAATAAATTTCTTCGCCTTATAAATTCGTCATTACGATATGTCGTTTCTGACAAATTTGGCTCTACGGCACCGGATACTTTCTCAGTGTAAAATAAGTTTAAAGACTGTTGCACACAAATTTACATAAATATATAAGCGTACCATACAATAGTATCTCGACGAATAAATCGCTCAGCATAAATTCCGTCGAACAATATTGTAAACTAATGCTGAACATCCTATTGCTCGCGATACGCTAATATACATCACATCCCCATTTTAAGAATGACACGAATTTAAAAATATGAGCAATTCAGTAATGTTATCAGTTATTCTTATGTCACTCTCACTTATAACTTTTGTCTTTGACCCACACATGCGAAATATTTTCTAAATCGAATATACACTTACAGTTAGTGTTTTACGTTTCATACGTTTTCTTTTATACGTAATGCAAAACGCAAAATCGCATCGTCCTGTGTCACTTTTGGAAGGGTGGTGAACCACGTTCTTGTGTCGATTTGTGTGCAACGACATCTAATTTATGCGAAGGGATGAGTTTCGGCAATACGATGGTCGCGACGAAAAACCCCCTGGCGCCCCTCAAATTTCAAACGCAAAAGCACTGTCAGATACCGCCGTCCAACCGCGCTCCCATCTCGCTCTCGCTCTCTCTCTCTCTCTCTCTCTCTCTCTCTCTCTCTCTCTCTTTCTCTCTCTCTCTCTCTTTCTCTCTTTCTCTCCCTCTCTCCCCCGCCCCTTGTTATCCAAAATCGTGGTCAACATAAGCACACAAATCAATGCCTAATATCATTCACTAAGGGTATGCTTACACTTTTAAAAGGACATTGAAAAATCGCATATGCTAGAGTATCTGCCGATTACACGCTCTCTATGTATCTATATCTTCGCCCTTATGTACAATCTCGTCCTTTGCCCCCTATTCCCCCTTTTTTCCGTCAATTAACGAAAGCGTGGCACGTATCGTTGTTAAGAGATTAACGAATTGTCGCGTGCAAGTATGTTAAGTGTGCATTTGCGCGTCGTGTGACGCGTTTTTCTTTAATGAAAGTAATTAGAAAATAGACAACCGCTATACGTAGAAAATATACAGATCTCGCGACAAAACGGTTCTATGTTACACGCCAATCGCAGAACTATCGTTATCCGCGAATTCAAAGTATGGGGTATTTCAAATATCGCGCGTTTTTTTTTTTTTTTTTAATACTGTAAAGAGAGACTGACCTTCTTCTTTTTTATAGAAAAAATAAAGAAAATTTTTCTGCACTGCGAGAATCGAAATATAGATATGACACACTATCTAACTGAACTTTCAATTCAATTCTCGCGGCAGAATTTTTCATTTTTGCTTTTAAAAAATTAAACAAATTAATAAATAATTACAAAACTAAGTTTAATAAAATTTTAAAAAAATTCTTTATTCTTGTATTTTTGCTTATGACACGGACATTTGGAGTAAATTACAATCAAATTTTTCGCTTAAAATATTGAAACATCAACAAAATATTCTTGAATAAAACAATAAATATCTCGAATTAAGTTTCGCTACGATCTTGTTTAATTAAAATTAATATATAAAAAATATTAAATAATTAATATATAAAACGGGGAAAAAGATTATTTTTCTCTACACTAATCCACTCTTAAAATTGATTTCACAAATTTTGTTTTACTTTAATAGAATCTTAATTCAAGATTTATCTTTGCAAGAAAAGATCTGTACTAAATTCGCGTGATTAAAAAAAAAATACGCGATATTAGAAACAATCTGTGCGTCGATCGTAATACATTCTATGTCGTGGTAATCACACGAGCAGTCATAGGCGAGAATATAAATAAGTATGCCAATTGAAATTCTGCAACAATATTTCTTTCGCACAATGCAATCAACTTTTACGCTCTGAAACTCACATTTCAAATACTCGAAATAAATGCAGCCATTTCATCATAGTACTTAATCAAATTCAACATCACGCTTAATAATAATATTTAGCTTGCCCGAACAATATATGTGACGATTTTCGAAACGTAATCGATGAGTGCTTTCACGCGCGTGTATTCGCAATATATGCGAATCGAGCTCGTTTGCTGCAAAGCGAAATGCGAGGGTGTGTCGCGAAATCAGGATGTCGATGCGGCCGTGCGAGCCGATTAGCGGTAACGCAAATGGATCATCATCCGTATTTCTGCTTTTATCTCTTGCCTTTTTCGTTTGCGAAACGGCGAAACGTCGATCGGGCTTTAGCGATCTCGTCACTATCCACTCGTGTTTCTCTTCCCCCGTCATCACGATCGATTCGATCATAAATACGATATCGGATTTTTGACGAGATCCTTGAATCGCCCTCCCGCCTCCGTTTACAATTATGTTTGATATTGTAACATGGGTGCGGCCAGGTTCGGGTGGTGGGCTGTATTCATTCTCAGAGCGGAGATGCTCTTGTTGTACCATTCGTCCTCCGCTGACATCCCTGGAAAGAAAAACACGTTTTTAGACGAACCACGTGCAATTTAAAGCCCGATCGCCAAGAATCTAAATTGGGTACCTAGCTTAGTAATCTCTGTGTGTGGTCTTTATTTCTAAATTATGTTTCTATTTATATATATATATCAGTATCGTAATAAAAACGAATTTCTAGTACATAAAAGTTACATTGCAAGAATATAGAACATATTTACTATTTTGCATTTTATACAGTAATCACAAAAACTATTACAATTTTATCCATATATGTATATTTTTAGAAAAGATTAATTTTATAGATAAATTTAAAATTGACAAAATATATATTACGTGTAATGAAGAAGAAAAGACACGCAATATTAAATTTTTGCTTTGGTTATAAAATAGTTACAGTCAATTAAAAGCAAACATTATTAACAATAATTTTAATTAATACAACACGGATGATATTATTCTCCTAATAAACGATGCCGAATGTCACTCGGTGCGGAAAATAGCGGATTTCTTTTGTCTCCCGAAAGAATCTCGAAGAGTGATTCGATTTAACGACTTTCCGCGGAGCTTTATCGAGTCTGCTAATCGGTCAATTTGCTATCGCATTAAGACGTTAAGGAGAGAGGCGTTAAATCGTTAAGGAGAAGCGGCGAGATTGCAAGCGGAGCGGAGCGTAGAGCAATCGCCCGCTCGCTCGCGCGGAGCAACCTCGGCAGGCAGGCAATTCGCGAATAGTCTTGATTCGATTTAAAAGCGATATTCCATCTCGCGCCGGAAATGGTGTAAGACGGCGCTGGGGGACGGAAATGGAGAGAGCGTCTTGGAGGCTGACGGGCAGAGCTTCTCTCGTGCCCGGGCGTCGGATTCGCACCATTTCCGCTCCGGATTTTTGCGGAATCATTCGATAACGTCGGGTCAGCATCCGCGAAAACGGTGCGGAAAGTCGCCGAAAAGCTGGACGAGAAAGCGAAGCCGAAGAAATTAGTTTGTTCGTTCCGCGTTCACGAGATTTTGCGAAAGGAAAATTGACATGTGTGCGATAATCGAAAGACAATTGTCAGATAAAAAACATGTGTATACGGTCAATGAAGCTCATTGCAAGATAATGGTAAATGTAACATCGTAAAACAGTGCGTTCAACAAAAAACTTAATAATTATTATAAAATCGTTACAGATGAAACATATAATAATTAATTTATAATATATTGGCTTCGTACAATTTTATTTAATTCTGACGTTTTTAATAATATCTAGCTATCATATAAGTTTATTTTTTCTTACATTTTTCCTACAAAATTAACTATTACTTACAGCACAAAATTATTTGTAAATGCAATTTTGTTTTAAATTAGATTCTTTCATTTATGATATTTTTGTATTCTAGTTTAAGGAACTTAAAGTACTGCAAGTATCGACATTATTAAGAATGATTTAGATTCGAATGCAACATTGATACGATCGATTACTCGCAAAAAAAGTAAAGCCGGTTATCTTCAAATTCTGGAATTAAAGATATTTGCATGATCCTTGACCTAAATGAGAGCGCAACGCGCAAACCATTCATGTCGCTCATTTTACGCATATGCTCGCATTTAAAGCACTGGCGTTGCATTATTTATGACTCACCCATTGCATCTTGTCGCATACCGGTGACGGCCGACATATTCGACGCTGAATGCGACATGGAGAACGGCTGGGTCATACTCGGATAAGACGTCGTGCCCATCTGAAACAGAGTTTGTCACGATCAATGACGTTAATAACTTGATCCATGATTTTGGAGAGAGAAACTAACGATCAGACGTTAAGATTTAGTCACAATTTCACCACGTTCCTTGGGATTCTTTCTAATTAAATAATATTAATGCCGCATTAAAAATTTATCGTTCTATTCTGTTTGAAAAATAGATGCGCGATTTCGCGGATAATACAAATGAGCGAAAATGAATTCTGCGATATCAATGAAATTATGAAGATATATGCGCGGTTGGAGAGACTGAAACAACGGGAAGAAAGTAATGCGGTAATTAACGTGTGTAAAACATAATTATCGGCTATAAGCCACTCTTACATCTCTATTCTGGGAAAGGCAAACGCGGAATCGAATGTGACAAGGGGGATATATGGTTTCATTATAAAAATTAAACGCGTAATATACGTTCGGAACTGATGGAAATTAATAATGCGTCGCGGTGTCTATTTCCTGACCGTAATCAATTTTCCAACGTGTTACGTGATCCTACGTAATATCACAATTATTAAATACAATTTGATGAAGATAGAAAGAAAAAAACTATATCCTCTGAACATAAAGAAATTTGCATATTATAAAATGATAAAAAATGTATTTTCTCTGATACTATTTTCCATCTTGATGCTTTTATCAATTTTATTATATAGTAATTATTAAATATAAAATTATTAATTATGAAATAATTATTATTTATTTATTATGTATATATATTCTTGTTTTTTAACATCATATTCTTGTTTTTAACATAATTTAATATTTTGTGTATGTGTACGCATGTGGCTGGGAAGGGAGGGAACACATTATTATTAAATATTTTTAAAATCCTGAAAAAAAAATATCCACTGATGTAGAAAACCCTTCATAATTTATTTTCTTAGAAATTCAATGAAACATTCAACAGACACATAGATAATAGAAAGATAAAAAAAAGAAAGAGAAAATCGAGTTGAAGATTGCCTAAATAAAATATGTCTTTTTTTTCAAAGAAACCGATAGACGCGCTCGCGAATTATCGGCTCAATTAAAACGGTAGGCATTCGGTAATTCGGCCGACCCAACTAATCAGCCGAAATGCAATTTAGCTATATCGACCGATAGCGATGCGCCGGACATACACGCTCAGGTGCACTTCAATTTAATACCTCGGTTAAAATCATTAACGAGAAACGCATCGAATTCATTCGCAATATGTGGATCTTCAACAACGGCCAAATCTATCGTTGTATCGAAATTCTTAGGTAAAATTTATGAATATATATTTTTTTTTCCAGATAAGACATTGAAATCGCGATCTCCTACTTTTAAAATAAAAATATTCGTCTATTTATATCGCAATATTTTCACACTGCTTTTGTATAACGTGACTAATCGCACGTAATAAAGCAGATATATTTTGGTGAAAAATATTTAAAACAATTTTCTCAAATCTCAAGTCGAACACGACTGTTCCATATTTAAATAATTTTCATCTTTTTATTTTCTCGTACATTAAATTAATAAAAATTCGAAGTAGCTGCGCAAGATAAAAGGGAGTAAAATATATAATATATATTAGGAGAACATATCTTTTTTGTTTATCTTTTTTTGTTTATATCATTTTGTTTATTAATAATTTGTTTATATTATTTACTTGCCATTATTGAGAGTGTATCTTCGCGCTGAGTGTATTGGTGAGCGTGCAAAGCGGCGGGTATCGATAATAATGAAATTTCGGAAGCGTCCTGCGCGTCGTAAGGGAGCCTCACCTGGGGATAACGATTTATGCCATTTATGCTGTTGTGAGGATGGGGGTAGGGTTGATAACCTCTGCTAGCACCAGGATAGATATTCCTCATCATGGCACCTTGGCAGGCGGGAATTGGTGTCAAAGCCTTCTGCAGTTGCTTCTCCTGCTTCCGGTATTTCGCTCTTCTGTTCTGGAACCAAACCTACGCAGAAACAAAATTGCATAAGCGAATAGGTGGAACCGTACATTAACAATATTTAAACGATTAGTACAATCAACTATCTCACAACAATCAACTTAATTTCTCTGTGTGCGTGTACTATTAGTATTTCGATTATTAGATTCTAGCTGTGTGTATTATTATAATTATTTCTTTAATTAGTGTAAATCAAATTAATATATATAATATATTTTTTATGAGAGAAAGAGAGAAAGTTCGACAAGTTTTGTATTACATATAATTTTATATTACACAAACAATTAATGAAACGTACGTTGGAGTTATGGATTTATTTTTTCACAACGTAGTTTTTTTATATTGCATTTATTCATTTGGAAACGCTTCGAAGCAACTCGAACATATATGTATATCAATTTCTCTGGAAGCGTTTTACCAATATACATGTATATCCATTCTGAATCGGAGAGAAAACATATCAATGTTTGATTCGATTCCATGCTTTATAAAGTATAAATTTAGTTCATTCTAAAACATCAAAAGTTACTTCTCTTTCTTGCTAAAAAATATTAATTTTATATATTTTCGCGTGATTTAAAGCTTGAAAGATTGAGATATTAAAATCCGCAAGCTTTATATATATTTTTTTGCAACAAAATAGCGAGCAAGAAACTAATATAATGATATACAATCGCACGCAAATACTTAAAAAATTGACTTTAGTACAAGCGAGTTAACAATGGTCTTGCGATCAAAAAAATGCCACGAATCTCTTGGATCAAAAAATAGTCTCTTTTTTTTCTTTTATCTCTTGAATGGATCCTAAGTTTATCCCCGGCAACCAAGGGTGGTTTACCTATCGCCATTTTGCATCGGGCAATTTCCATTGTTTCGCGGGATTAGTAAACCCATATTGGGGCTTGCCTGAGCCGCCACCGGCGACTCATCCCGGCATCCACACTGGCGCACGTTTCCGCACTCCTCCCTCTTTTAGCCCCTCATCCACCCCCGTAACCTCCAACAATCTCCACCCTCGCGCCCTACCCTACCACCCAACCGACAGACCCCTCTTTCTGGCCCCCGCCAGAAAGAGAAAAGCCTGCGGCTTCTCGTCCCGGGTCGGGGTTGTTTCCACCCTTACCGGTGACGTCACCGGCGCCACCCGATTGGCCGATGCCGCGGCGGTGACGTCACACCGGGCTCGCTCATTGGCCAACACGTTTTATCGACATTTCTACTGTGCACCCTCTCTCATCGTCGCAGAAGTGGGTGACATGGGGTGGCTCGAACCGGGTCTGTTCTCTCTCAAACTCTCACTCTCTCTGTTCTTCTTTCTCTTCCCTCTCCTCCCTTTCTCTCTTTCTCTGTTATTCTCTCATACTCTCTGCATCCTTCTGCCTTACTCACTTCCCAGCTCTATCACTCTTTGTGTGGAAGCATGGCGTTTCCGAAGAGTGTCTTGTGAAATATCCGCAGCGATATTCTCGTATCAACCCGAGTACGCAGGAAAAAAATCACTATGTGTTCGCAGAAAATGGATGAATTTTTATTACAAAAGTTTAAACAGTCTCATTTTTGTTCAATGTTTTTCAAAATCTTCAACTTTTTGTCCATTTTTATAATTTTAATCCCGATTATTTTGCTACTTGATGTACGTAATGGAATACTGCAGGTTTTATCTTAAAAAAGAAATTTACCCATACATACACGCACACAACATATATACAATATACAATTTATGCAAATCAAAACGGATTACACTATTTCGTACGGAAAAATGTATAACAAATGTTGCGGTTGTTGAAGTATAGGAATTAAATAATCAGAAGAGATAAAATTAGAAAACAAGAATACTTCGAAAAATACATTACTTATAATTATTTTTATTTTAAATATCTCCTAAAAATATTTAAAATCAGAAACCGGTTTGTTATTAACAAGTGTTTAATTAAATTCAAACATTTTTCTAAATGCTTTATATCAATAAGAAAGTTTATTTTATTGTTAGCTTAAAAAAGATTTTTGTAACTATTTTAATTGATTATTTCTCTTAGTTAATTATAAAGTAATATTGATGCTAATTTATTAATTAAGCCAGGAATATAACATCAAATGGCAGCCTGATATGATAAAGGTCATCACCTACGTCAAGATCTATCTCGTGTTAACCCACGTCGAAGAGATCAACCCCTACGCAAGAAATTAATAGTTCATCAGCAGTGGGATTATTTTCGCTAATGATCTTTCTATTATAACACACTGTGATGTCTCTTGACGGTATGCTCAAACTTTGTGCAAGTATTGACTTGCAAATTTTATATACGACAAAAATAATGTAGCAGAAGTATTTGCAGGAAAATATATTATTTTATACAACTACGCGTAAAATATATATTTTAAAAATATGTTGATAAAAAAATTAACTTATATTTTATTAAATTTATTTAACTGTTAATTAAATATAAATAGGTATGCATATAGGACTCGATGATATTAAGTCGCAAACAAGTTTAGACAAGTAATTTTGCAATTTTACACAATTCGTTTTTAGATTATCTTAGATCTTAGTTAGATTGCCAAATTAATTAGAATCGAAGGTCAGAGTTCAGCGAATCAATTTATATTAAATGTTGCGATAATACAGATTGTTTAGAGGAATAATTTGTAATTAAATTATTCAATTATGCGTATATAAAACTATATGTTTATAGGTGCACTTTACAATACAGAATCAAAAATCCTCAAAATGAAAATTATTTTTATATTGCGTAAGTGGAGAAGAAAGTAGAAAAGAAAGATATATCCAAAATTATAAAACTAGAGAGATGCTCACAATTTAAGTATAAATAAAAAAAATATTAATAAATTCATATATATTTTAATCATAAACGATCTTGCATAGGAAATTACGATGAATGAAGTTCTGCAGTAGAAACATCTAGATACGCCGAGCAGAGTAATGGAATCTTATTTAGATTAAGTTCTTGCCGCGAAATTGGCTAGAATCCGGAATTACTTAGTCGAGAGAGACAGAGAGTACTCAATTCGGATATGAAATATTATAGAGAATCGGTGCGATTATCGGAACAATAATAATCGGAATATTAATTCTAAAATGAATGAATCTTAAATCTAGATCTACGTCGAAAGGGATCGTTGGGAAAATTCAGCAATCGTAGATTACAGCGGAAATTATAGAAATTGCCGAGTTTGATACTTCTTTCTTAATGGTATTACATAAATTTGCAAATAAAGTGAAAGAAATATTTGCGGCGACGGGAGCGATATACGGTTCCGAAGGTAAAGCCACATATGAAGACTCTTAACAAAGGGCTTGATTAACATTTTCATGACGAGCATGCATCGTTCTAACTCACATGTATGGAAATCGCGGAACGTGCGAGAGGCAAGTCGCATAATCAATCTCAATTCGCATTGGAATTCTCGTCGCGGGGCGATTTGCAATTGCATAAAACACACTCAGCTTTCGAATAATGTGGTATTACCAGACATCACATATATTACTCGAAGCTGCTAATTCTAATTATGTAGAAAATATATAGCACATTAAAATATAAAGCACATTAAAATATCAATCGAAAGGTGCGATCCTATTTTAAGAGCGTAACATATAATACGTTCTAAAAATATATAATAGTATATAAATCGAATAATATCATAAATATTTTTAAAAAACTAATAAATGTATTCAGTATATTTTACATAATTAAATCGTGCATTCCGAAAGTAAATCAAATTTTAAAACTCGTTAAATCACCCGAGGCATGAATAGAAATTAATACAAAACCTATTTTAACGAGATTTTCAAAGTTGGATTTGTATCCGTCAGATATACAAACAAAGCTCGATTATCTTTTGGACCTCACATTTTCGCGAGGACGGTTTTTCAAAAATTCCCAATAAGAACTCGATTCCCATATTTGCCGCTCCCCTAGTATTTTTTTTCGTATATATGCTTGTATTTTCGCCGTATATATGCAAATAACATTGTCGACGCTTCGTTTAACTTGATACAGCGTGTTTCCGTAAAATCTAAAACGGGACGTATCTTCACTATCGAGAATACTATTGCGAATAGACACATCTATACGTATATACATACAGAGCGTCCGAGAATTGTCGAAAACTGGAGATAGATAGTTTGAAATTCGCCGTCGATTTTCGTCAACAAAAATAACAAAACGCAGATAGATAGATTGTAAAAATATTGTTTAAAGAGATTGCTAAAAATATTCGGAAATCAAGCACTTTTTGCGAGAGACAAAAGGAAATAATTACATATTACTTGTCGTTAAAGTAAAATTTATTTTAAACGTAGAAATTATAGTTTAACGCCGAGTTACTTTGGGTTTAATTAATTTAATGACGAGTTACTCCGGGTTTGAGATATCCAATATCCCTCGATATCTTTGTTAAATCGACATTGATTCGAAACTTTCGACAGCGCTCCGTTTACCAGCCAATGTACATCCTGTACATCCTGTACATACGGTACGCATTTACGGACGGGTAGAATAGGTTGCCCAAAGAGAGAGATCCGGTAAAAGGGTGATTCCTTTTATTTGCCTCTTCCCTAGAAGAGCTTTTCCAGAACATACTTGCGCGTGCTCGCGTCCCTCAAGGCGCGCACTCTGCAAGAACTGGAAAGCTAAGAGTTCGTAATTCAATAACTGCTCTCTCCCCTTCTCTTTCTCTCTATCTATCTATCCCCCCCCCCCCCCCCCCCCCCACTCATAGAGAAAGATAGAGAGAAAGAGTATGAGGTAGAAGAGAGATGGTTATTCCACGGGGAACACGGCTCAAAATGTCTGCTACTTTGAGGACCGCGACCGAGAAAACTATCCTCCTCCCCTGTATGCCTGAGAGAATACTGCACTCTGATAGCTAACCCACATACTAGCTCGAGAAAATGTGATACACGGGTAATGGCTTTCTTGTGAAAGAAAAAGAAGGCAAAAGCGCGTAAGACTTGTTAATATAATGATACTGCTTGAGCATCCATTTCGGAAATTATGGATATGACCACGTACAATTAAATGTACTTATGCAATATCTATAAAATTTACTCGAAAGTCCAACTATCTAGTTTTTTTAAAAGAAACATTGCAAGTAAATTTCTCTTCTGGCTTTATACCGATCCATCCTTTTTACAAAAAAAAAGTAGAATACTAAATTATCGAAACACAGTAAACTTTATAATATAAACATAGAAATTTTAAGAATTATAAATAATTTTATATAAAAA
>NW_021848825.1:899745-974987 GCF_003651465.1 Formica exsecta | reverse complement strand
CTCATAGAGAAAGATAGAGAGAAAGAGTATGAGGTAGAAGAGAGATGGTTATTCCACGGGGAACACGGCTCAAAATGTCTGCTACTTTGAGGACCGCGACCGAGAAAACTATCCTCCTCCCCTGTATGCCTGAGAGAATACTGCACTCTGATAGCTAACCCACATACTAGCTCGAGAAAATGTGATACACGGGTAATGGCTTTCTTGTGAAAGAAAAAGAAGGCAAAAGCGCGTAAGACTTGTTAATATAATGATACTGCTTGAGCATCCATTTCGGAAATTATGGATATGACCACGTACAATTAAATGTACTTATGCAATATCTATAAAATTTACTCGAAAGTCCAACTATCTAGTTTTTTTAAAAGAAACATTGCAAGTAAATTTCTCTTCTGGCTTTATACCGATCCATCCTTTTTACAAAAAAAAAGTAGAATACTAAATTATCGAAACACAGTAAACTTTATAATATAAACATAGAAATTTTAAGAATTATAATTAATTTTATATAAAAACATTCAAATGTAATTACAAATAAAACTTAATGAACATATTATTTCTTTTATATTTATATTTTTATATTATTTCTTATATTTAAAAAATTATAGTTTTTTACTTGAACTTACAGTATTTTTAAACCGAAAAGTTTAATTCAGATTGCCTGACATTAAAATTAAAATAATGCGAAAATTATCTATATATATTGATACGTTTAATGAAATTTAAATACTCCCGAATGCACGTCATAATTATATTATTATTCGTATAAGCGCGAAAAATATAAAGTCAAAGAGCAGGACACTTGCCAGCAATTTTTTTGCTACTCATAAATTTTCTTGTTTCCTGTCAGATAGAAAGCCGATTTTCTCGTAAAACGCTCGACAGGTAGATAGGCTTTGATCGGAAGTCGAATCGAAGTAAAAAGGTCGAATGAAAACTCGGCTAACTCAATATCGCGGAGCTCGGGGTTTCTCCTTTCTTTTTCTTCGGCATAATGGGATTTCTTGTGCAATGATTCGAGAATTATTCTCTTACCACGGGGTGTCACTCGATTTTTTACTATTATTATTCATTATCGTCATAAATACTTTCGCGATCATAAATACTTGCGCATATATTATATCAGTGACTTTAACGATAAAACATCAGAACATCTTTTTCGCGTTTGTAACTTCTTTAATATTTATATATGTATATGTATAGTTAAATATTTTTGCGGCTCCAGTCTCCTAATAAGAATTTTACCAAAATAAAATCTAGTTTAAAGCTAATAAAAAAATATAAAGTTTTGTTATCAATTTACCGTCTATCTATAGAGAAATCTAGAATTAGAAATAGAAATAATTTAATGCAACCATAACTATTATATTTTCATTTGTAATCATCAAGCAATCACGGAAAACATTCACCCCGCTCGACCAAGTGTTTTGCTTTACCTTCCTATTAAATTTATTTGCATGCTTGTGTGTACATATATACGTAGCAGTACATTACATCTTCCTACCAAATTTCCTGCAAACCTCACTCGAAATGACATAAATGGACGGAAACGATCCTACACTATACCGTGTTTCGCCTGGAAAACGCTCATTCAAGGTGCACTAATTTGCGCGCGTGCGTTTGCGCGTTTAGAGAAATTGCAAATCGCGTAGCGTTTGCGTCTCATCATCAGGGGTGAATCTACGTAGAAACTTATATTATACAATCTCCTCAAGAAATCTTACAAAGTATTTCTGCTTACAAATAGTTCTCAATAATATAAAGTATATAATAATTGTCTAAAGAGTGTGTTAGATATTATATCTAATAATTTATTATTAATGTTGATAATTAAAAGTTGAGAAAGTTGCATATTAAGTGTTAGCTATTAAGCACTAATGTATATTATATATGCAAAATATATAGAAAAATATAAAAAAAGATTTTTTGAGAACAAACGACAATTAATAAGTTCTAGGTACTGGAAAGGCTTATATATCGTCAAATTTTGCATCGTTTATTGCATATTATATGAAAAAATCACAGACCCCAACGCATCTCGAGAGCGAAATACATTTTTTTTTTTTTTTAGTAAGAGACCATCAATCGAGCAACGTCGTAGAAGTCGTTCCTTTAAAAGCTCCCACGCTAGTCACGGCATTCTGTTTCCTCAAAGATAGCGACACGGGCCGTGGAGGCGGCGAGGACGAGAGAGAAATAGACGGCGAACGAGGGTGGCAAAGTTGAGATGAGTTGGGCGCGCAGGGGGTTGGGTGACGCTGTACCGGAGGCTGCCATTATATCTGAGCCGCCATTTTAAATTGAATTTTCTCCACCCTAGATAGATCTGAAACGTCTCAGGCTTGCCGGGCTCGCTATTCCTTCCACTACGAGACGAGGACGAGATGGTGCCGGGGCGTCGGGGGGATGGGGAAGAACGTCGGGAGAGACAAGGGCCCCCTTTCTTACGTGGCCGCCATCCTACCTTTTTCTTCCACCGAGAACCCCTGTTTTGCGACGGATACCTTCCTAAACCCAAACCGACCTCACGATTCCTCCAGGGGACGACGAAATTTTCCTTCACCCTTCGCGTTCGCGTAGAAAACGGTAGGAAGATGTCTCTAAATTTTCGGCTGATATTTACAATTTATCGATATTATTTTATATGAAATAGATAGGTGTATTGAAATTTATTTATAATTAGACGTTACCATTTATCATTTTTGGAATTTTTGATTCAATTTTACAAGATTAATTAAAATCAATTCTGCTTCAGTGTTGCATTCAAAAAAATGATTACTGAATTATAATCCATTTTAATTACAATCCATCTTTTTATAATGCACCGATAATTGTTAACATAATCATTAACAGATTGCGTGTATTATTTACGTATAATAAATATATTACATAAAATAATTTAATATTTGATAAAATATGAAAAATTTACAGAATTTTATTCATTTATTCAATTATAGAGAGAAAAAATCCAGAAAGGAATGCAAAATGAAGTAAAGAGTAAAAACTAATTTAATGCGGTGTAAGAAATCAATGAGACCGAAACATGTATAGGTATATATTTTGGTCGAAATCACGAAAGTTTCCTTATGCGAGGTGTAGCTACCGTTGGTTTGAGAGTAGCCGAGATGCGCAAATTCGCGAGCGTTAATTACAGTGCGCGCTTTGCAGATTACAGGTAATTGGCCGATTCTGGGGCAGCCGCGCGCCGGAAAACCAGCGACTGGAAATGACATTTAAAACTGCGAGCCTCTCTCTCTCTCTCTCTCTCTCTCTCTATTTCTCTCGTGTTTGAGGTCGGAACGAACACAGGACCATCCGCCGCGCGGGTTGTGCACCTCCTCGCGGCGGACACTTTGTGCATCGGTTATAACCGGCGAGCGACGAGCGCAAACCGCGTTTTACTTGGCATCGCAGTTTAACAGGGTTAAGTCGCGGCGGTTCCCGGGCTTTTAACTCAAACAACACCCCGTTGCATTATATATCAAAAGAGCGCAACGCACCGGCGACTGTTTTAATATGTACCGCTCGCTCGCTCGGAATTTGGGACTGGTACACCAACCCCGACATCTCCTCTTCCACTTCCCCACCTTACCCCGTTCCCGCTTACCTCTTTCTCTCTTATTACCAAATCCTCCACCCTTAATATCATCACAAACCGCACCACTGTCGTAAAACTCACGTTTCCATGTCGAAGAAATTAAAAATTTCATTACTATAACTTTCCCATGAATCATAATTTTTTTTCTTTATAGAAATTTATGCTATTACGTATAGAATGAAGAATAGCAATTTTTAATGTACGTTTTTAATTACTTTGATATCAATAATGTGAAAAATCATATCTCTTTCACAAGACTCGAGCAAAATCAAAAATACTACTCTATCGTCCAGCGCTTGACGTAAATTTTTCGATTTATTGAAAGAAGTATGTTGAAACCCGTTTCCGTCCCCTCTGATCAATTCCACGACCCTCAAAGAATATAGGGTGTCTTGGACCGACATTTGCGCGCGTAATTTCATTTTGTCACCCCACATGCATCTTTGATTCAATTATACAGTGAGTCACAGTCAAAAAGATAGACTAGGAGATAAATATGCCTACAAACTTTTCGGCATCATCAATACGAAACATAATCTTAATAGACTGTTAAAAATCTATTCTCAAATAATCGTCTGCTGATGAAAAAAAAAAAACTGAAGAAAAAAAGATGCTAATAGTAACCAAAAGAGACATGTTGAATTGCAAGAATATAAAAAAGCAAGCATTTTGCAAATATTTCGTTATAAATAATGTTGGAAAATTAATTTAATTTAACTCTCGTGCGATTTAATGACAGTGTACCAAGATGTGAGTTATTCTCGTATCATTACTTAAAAAAAGAAGCTGTTTAAGAGAAGGAATTTTTACCAGAAACTGATACACTATTTCAATTTAGATTTTCTTGTAAAAAAACATGCGCAGGCAGAATGGTATCAATAATTATCAAATATCTATGCTTTCCACTCGAAACGTTGGATTCGAAAAATCGTTTGTTTTGCTCTTTGCGAGAAGCAGCACACTCACCTGAATTCTGGCCTCGTTCAATTTGGTGGTCCTCGCCAATTCCTCCCTGCAGTATATGTCCGGATAATGAGATTTTGCAAACGCCGATTCCAATTCTGCCAGCTGCTCCTGCGAAACAATTGAAAAGCCGTGGTAAAGGCCGATTTGAACTACCCGGCAGGAAATTTCGGCGCGATACGAAAGATTAGGGCTAATCGAAATGTTATTATCGATCACAGGGTTCGATGTCCCTCTGCAGAAACATACATTCGTAAGAAATCTCGCTGATGAAAGAAAATATTGGAAAAAAAAGATACTAATAACCAAAAGACATATGTTGAATTACTCGCAAGAATATTAAAAAATAAAGATTTTGTAGATACTTTTTTTTACGTGCCAACCTGTGTAAAGGTAGTCCTGTGTCGCCGTCGGGCGGGTGTTGGACAACTAGCTGTTGTAGGTGTGTGACCAATATGAGGACTAGAGGCGCAGGGGTCAGGCTTCAACTTTTTAAAAGCGCCTTCTGCACCTGAAAAAAAAAAGAAATATATAACTTTAATATTTTTACAAAACCACATCTAATAAGATTAACTCAATGTAGATTATACATTGAAAAAAAAAAAATTATATACATTTATTTGCCTCACATTAAACTGGGATAATGTTTGCCTATATAGTCGATATGACGATAGATAAATTTCAATTTTATTCACATTGCATTAGTCAATTGTATTGTGTGCAGGTGTATAATTACTTCATAATTTCATAAATGAAATTATTTGCCGATTGCGCTTGAAATTATTTTAATGGCATATTAATGTGTACGTTGTGGCCATCAAATAATATATTGAGTAGCAAAATTGTATGTCGAACAGATAACAATATAACGATGCATTAAATTGTTATATATATTAAATTTTATTCATATTTAAAAGATAATAATCTCCTCTCCTCTCGCTAAACGATTCATTTTACGTAATGAAGAAAACGATTGGTTTTCTCAAAAAAAAAACAACTCGTTTTCTCTCTTTAGAGGATAGGATTACACACTTACTTAGCGATAAATGAAATCAAGAATTAGATATGCAAAACGAAGAATTCTCGAAGGCTCGCAAATTCGGGAACAAACTTTGTATAATTCCGCGGAATATTTTAATAATCACCTACTTCGACGAAAAGTGCCTCTCGTGAAAGCGCAACACGTCGAAACTTTTTTCCGCGACCAAACCGGAATGTTATATGTGACATTTTCCCAGGGTAACGCGATAAACAAATTCCGTTAACCATACCCGGCTATGAACGCTTCGCGCGCGGTTAATACTCTCCGCGGATTCTCGTACACATATTGTTTATCCGTTAGACGACGAAAGAGTCGGATAGGAGCGAACCGAAACTCGATTTCCCGTATCGCTTTCATCGCCGGAAAATTCGATATTCCACGGAAGGCGCGCGATCCGCCGAACTTTCGACCTCGGACTCGACAAGGTCCACGGCCGCCACCATTGTCGTCGTCGTCGGCGTCGTCGTCGTTGTCTTGGTTGTCGGCGTGACGCGGCGTCGCGGCGCCGGAGCTTTATGAACGAACGTAGGTACCTACCCGGGATCGCACGGACCCGGGGTAAGCGTGGCGAGCGAAGTCCCTCGCACTATGCTAACTTGGTTAGGGCGTTAATGACCTAATCATGTTACATGCTGATTCAATGTTCAAGGATGAATGCTGTCCACTTTACATACCTTGCCCGGTTACCCGGTGAACGAGGAAACTCGGTCAAGTTCAGCGAAGAAGGCGAAGGGCCCCGGCGAGGCCGTTCCTTCCGCTTATTTCGCTGTGCTCTTTGACGATATATATTATTTTTTTCTAATATTTATATTAATCTCTTTTATCCAAAATTCTTTTCTGAGAATATTTTAATTTTCGAGAAATTTTTGTCGAGTATTATTTATGTTTATTAAGACCACATGTTTTGAGAACATATATCAAATTTTTGATATATTTTGGAATATAGGTGAAAAATCGAATATATAGAACTTATTAACTTTTTTTCAAGATTTATATAGCGCAAGAAAATGGAGAGAGTTAGAATTAAAAAATAAGAGATTAAAAAGGATTTCACGGCACATTCAACCATACGTAATCACGCGCAATTAAATTCTGAAAGTTGTGATAACGCGGACTGGGAGGAATACTTTGTTCCATTAAAAGTATATTCCATTTTAACGCAACAAAAAGCTCGTCCTAATTTTTTGTACATGAGTATAGATTGAAACGAGATTTTCATAAATGATACGAAATGAAATTAATGTCTCATAAAAGGTATCGGCAAAAAAGTGTTTTCTGCGATCTTTATGATGTCGAAATGAATTTTTCCCATTAATTCACAGTATATATAACAATGGGATATCGACCCATTTACGCAATGTATGATTCTTTTGTATAGTACGTAAAATATTGTTATAAACATTCTTCACAACTATTATTCGACAGACACACACAAACTTAAAAATATTGATTTTATAATTTAATTACAAGGAAGCAAAAAGAGTTTATTACTGGATTGTATATATAAATTTAGAATCGTGAAATATATTTGCACACTGCTGTTTCAATTTGTTCGGGATTTGAATTCGTTTTTATGCAATTATAGAAAAAAAACAACTCGCATTTTCTCTCTTTAGAGGATAGGATTACACACTTACTTAGCGATAAATGAAATCAAGAATTAGATATGCAAAACGAAGAATTCTCGAAGGCTCGCAAATTCGGGAACAAACTTTGTATAATTCCGCGGAATATTTTAATAATCACCTACTTCGACGAAAAGTGCCTCTCGTGAAAGCGCAACACGTCGAAACTTTTTTCCGCGACCAAACCGGAATGTTATATGTGACATTTTCCCAGGGTAACGCGATAAACAAATTCCGTTAACCATACCCGGCTATGAACGCTTCGCGCGCGGTTAATACTCTCCGCGGATTCTCGTACACATATTGTTTATCCGTTAGACGACGAAAGAGTCGGATAGGAGCGAACCGAAACTCGATTTCCCGTATCGCTTTCATCGCCGGAAAATTCGATATTCCACGGAAGGCGCGCGATCCGCCGAACTTTCGACCTCGGACTCGACAAGGTCCACGGCCGCCACCATTGTCGTCGTCGTCGGCGTCGTCGTCGTTGTCTTGGTTGTCGGCGTGACGCGGCGTCGCGGCGCCGGAGCTTTATGAACGAACGTAGGTACCTACCCGGGATCGCACGGACCCGGGGTAAGCGTGGCGAGCGAAGTCCCTCGCACTATGCTAACTTGGTTAGGGCGTTAATGACCTAATCATGTTACATGCTGATTCAATGTTCAAGGATGAATGCTGTCCACTTTACATACCTTGCCCGGTTACCCGGTGAACGAGGAAACTCGGTCAAGTTCAGCGAAGAAGGCGAAGGGCCCCGGCGAGGCCGTTCCTTCCGCTTATTTCGCTGTGCTCTTTGACGATATATATTATTTTTTTCTAATATTTATATTAATCTCTTTTATCCAAAATTCTTTTCTGAGAATATTTTAATTTTCGAGAAATTTTTGTCGAGTATTATTTATGTTTATTAAGACCACATGTTTTGAGAACATATATCAAATTTTTGATATATTTTGGAATATAGGTGAAAAATCGAATATATAGAACTTATTAACTTTTTTTCAAGATTTATATAGCGCAAGAAAATGGAGAGAGTTAGAATTAAAAAATAAGAGATTAAAAAGGATTTCACGGCACATTCAACCATACGTAATCACGCGCAATTAAATTCTGAAAGTTGTGATAACGCGGACTGGGAGGAATACTTTGTTCCATTAAAAGTATATTCCATTTTAACGCAACAAAAAGCTCGTCCTAATTTTTTGTACATGAGTATAGATTGAAACGAGATTTTCATAAATGATACGAAATGAAATTAATGTCTCATAAAAGGTATCGGCAAAAAAGTGTTTTCTGCGATCTTTATGATGTCGAAATGAATTTTTCCCATTAATTCACAGTATATATAACAATGGGATATCGACCCATTTACGCAATGTATGATTCTTTTGTATAGTACGTAAAATATTGTTATAAACATTCTTCACAACTATTATTCGACAGACACACACAAACTTAAAAATATTGATTTTATAATTTAATTACAAGGAAGCAAAAAGAGTTTATTACTGGATTGTATATATAAATTTAGAATCGTGAAATATATTTGCACACTGCTGTTTCAATTTGTTCGGGATTTGAATTCGTTTTTATGCAATTATAGAGTTTTTCGATTGCAGAAAATAGGCAAAAAAAAAATTACAGTTGTCGGTTTTATCTTTGATGTAAAAATCTACTGAAAAATTATATCCTTGTAAACTATATCTGTTAAAACGAATACACTATAAAACCAAATATAAACATTTATCAAAAGGATAAAATATTATTACAATCAAATGAAATTATCGTTACAGTAATATAATTGCTATCTGTAGTTATATGTAACTAACATTACGTAAAATATAGATATATTGTTAAAAACTTCTTTGAAATATGGTTTCCTGAAATTTTGAAGAAAAAGAGAGAGAGAAATCTATTTTAATAATATTTTATTTATCGGTAAAAAATAGAGAGATATATAGACAGTTATAAAGATTTTTCTCTTATATTTGTGTGCTTCGTATTTAATTAAAAATTATATTATTTTATACATAGTATCACTTTTTAGCCACAATGTTACTGAACATTAGATATGAAACAAGTTTTTCTCAACGAAAAAATAATTTTCGGAAAATAGACCTCTCTTTCTTTCTCTCTCTCTTACAATTTTCTTTCGAATGGGATTAAAATAATAATGTATCATGTTCTATATAGAATCATAAATCTCTTTTTATACATTTTAATAAAATTGTCAAATAATGAAAAATATAAAAAGCAAAACTTTTAATTGTAGAAAATATAAAATATTCGAGATTTGGCAAATCATTTTTCCATTTTAAAAACAGTTCAGAAATAATTTTTCCTTCAATACCAAGTTGGTCAAGAGATACGTAAATAAAAAATTGTGCCATATCTCAGCAATTCACATCGCGCGTATCGCGTAAATTACAATATGACATGATATTTCGCGAAATAAATTCATACAATTGGAGAGGAGCAAAGCGAAAAGCAATGACAATAAAATGTCGGCAAAATCGTACGACCCGTGCAGCCGTTCGCAGCCGAGTTAACCCTTTGTTGGATGAAGTTACAAGCTGTTCGTCGACAAGCTCGACAAGCGACACTCGAGAAAAGCTCGAAGAAAGGAGCGCTGCTGCGAGGGAGCATTGTGGCGCCGGCGGCGAACATCTGCCCCCGCAGATTTCGGGAACAGTCAGGAGGGAGGGAGGGAGGGAGGGGAGGGGGCAGAGGGGTAATTAGCGGTGATTTTAACGAGGTGACACGCGCGACAAATGACACGATTTACAGGATTACTGGTAATGCGATGGCCTTCTCTCGACCTACAGCTGCCATCCGTCGGCATCTGCTGTCACATTAGAACGCATTATCGGTCCAGCGGAAAGTGATATGCGCATTTCCACGATTCATTCGATGCAATGCCAATTCGTTTCTTCTCGCGATAAATCGCGAGAAATGATCAAGATTCTTATCAATACGGCAATATCGAATATTCACATCTACAAATCTATTTGCCAACGTCTCAGTTTTTCATATGTCATTTGCAGATATATATTAAAAAATTAGTGAATATGTTAATTTGTGATTAATATTGACGAAAAGATGTGTCATCAAGTAAACTATTGAATTACTCAACATTTATTCTCAAGAAACGACATGTAATTTTAAATTCTTAGAATATTTGATAATAAATAGCAAAAAAATGGCAACGCAAAATTAAATATTCGAAATCACTCTCTTCGAATATTCAATGTATGCAATTAATTTATAGAAAAATAACGAAAAAGAGAAAGATATCAAAAATTAATTCAAATTATAAACAAGTAACAAGTTTTTCTTCGTGATAAGTTTTAAGCTCTGAAAGGCTAGATAAGTGAAAAAAAAATTTATTTACTTTTACAATTACTTCAATACAGTTTTAATTTCAAGTTTAATTATCAAAACATTTAGATCTGAAGATTGAAAAATGGCTGTAATGACTTTGATCGACATTTTCTCTGTGAGTATTATTAGATTTAATTAAAATATTCAATCTTAATATTTCACACAGTAGTTAAGAATTATATATCGCAATGTTGTCAGATAATAACGCGTGTAAAGCGAACAAATTTATTTTTCTCTACGAGTGCAGATGGAAATTGACGACGTTACGGGTCACTCAACAAGAGCGGGACGCGCCTTTTAAGGAGGATACGGGAACCGCGCGCGCAGAAGACCGTCGCTCGAGTACTTTTAATACCCGAGAGAACGCGCGAGGGGGTTAACGACATTAATTTTTCCCTCCACCGCCGTCCTGTCCTCGTTTTATTCCGTTATCTCTTTTTCCCTCGTCGCGAAGCGGCCCGACGCTGTCGGATTATCATTTGCATGAGAATCCCGCGGTAGTCTCATTTCGTTTCCGGAAACCCTGACCTTGAAGGGTACGACGGAATGCTAGATATCGTGATTTGCAAATCGGTGCCACCGCGTGAAACACGCACACACATACACACACATACATTTACAGATATAATAAGGCCGAAAAAAATTCTAACGACTGCCGTGTCGCGATAGACCTGTTGAACTTTGTACTTATCAATTGCCAAATCTCTTAGAAATGAAAATTCATTGTAAATTCCAATTAATACGATATATTTCAGTAAACAATTTACGGAATCAATGCAAACAAATCTTGTTAAAAACGCTTAGTTTCTTCAACGGTATGAAAAATTTAATGAATTAAAATAAGACAATATTTACTTTGCGTCTTATTCTCAATTCACAACACAACAATCGCGTAATATTAAAGTGTTTCCCATCAATTCAAGTCCACTATAATTTATACTTATAATTTATACGTATATGTGAGAAGTAACTCTATCATCTTTGGATTTGTTTTGGAACGATGCAATGATTAAACGCTTCGCATTTAATGAATGCAAGTTGACATTTCGAGTGCACGAAACACGCGTTATGAAATACGAGTCGCGATACAATAACAAAAATGAGAGGGAACGAAGGAGATGAGCCCTTTCATTCGAGCCCGATCCCGAGTCTTTCGACTCGTCGAAATCGGGCGCGAGAGATTCGTCACTCGTTCAAGCTTCGTCCGACGTTTCAAGCCCACCCCATTAACGCACCCTCGGTGCTAAGCTCTCTTAAGCCCTACTAGCACATAATAATAGTCCATGAAACAGGTACTACCATATGTCTGGCCCACCCGACCCATTGTCAACACTCCGAGCTGATCGCGTCGCCAGCGTGAACGCGTGCTCGGGGCTCAACAAGCGGAAAATACGTCTATCTCGAGATAGCACGATGCCCATTTTTCTCGACGATGCAAAAATGCGACACTTTAAAAGTTACAAAAGTGTATCAAATTTCAGAACATTCAAGATATATAACATGTTATCATATTTTTTATAGAAATCGTACGTCGTCGAAAGAGGTAGCGAAATAATGAAACAGGTATCAAAATAATCCGCTTCTTTCAAGTATTATAAACTCAATAATTTCTATTATTGAAATTAATTACGAAATATGTGTTTTTATTTAAACTTAACAAAAATAAAAAAGATACGTTATATACCAACCATAATAGAGTAATTTATAATAAATCTTATTTGGAATAAAGCAAGTATTCCAATAAATATGCTTATGTAAAACAAAAATTAGTAATATTTATATATGTATGTATATATATAGCGTAGCTTAAAAATGTCAAAAAAATTAAAAAGACTATTTGCGAGCTAATAATTGCCAGTTACATCATATGGACAATGCAAATGCAAATTTAGTTTCTAAGATTTGCTCTTTTGCTCATTCAGTAATTATTATTGCTTATTATTATTTTTAATGAAAAACGTACAAAAGCAACAATGAAAAAAAAAAGACACACGCATTCTAATCTTTTTCAGTTGAAGGCCAAGAATTTATTTCTCTGTTAATATGAAATAATAAAAATGATTGCCAAAACTCAAAACATGGCACTCACCGACACTCGTGGTGGCCCCGACGCTGCTTCTACCGGGAGTCGCGGCGGGCGTCGGCGGGCTCGCCTCCAGGCCCTGATGTACCCCGTACAGACCGAAGTCTTGCTCATTCGAGCTGGCGCTACTGCACTTTCTCTTCTCCTGATTGTGATTTAGATGGAAGCTGTCATTCTCGACCAGGCCGACGCCGAGCAATCCCAGATTCGGCCTGAGCTCATCCATCAGCTTGTTCTGGCCGCAATTGGCGGCGGCTGCCGCGGAGAAGTTGAGCTGCCGGCTAAAGATCGCCGGGAATATGTTGAATTGCTGGTGATCGAGGCTGAGGGCAGTCGTCGGCAGGGACGAACCGCCACCGCCGCCGCCACCGCCGCCGCCGCCTCCGCCGCCAACGGAGGTACCACCGACGGAACCGACGCCGCCCGCACCGGGACCCCCGGTACCTCCGGACAAATCGTTAGCCAGGGTGATGCCGGGGTAACCTGGTCGAGGTAGCTCGTATTGGTAGCACCTGAGCGAAATCTCGACTATCTACGAGAACATCTTCCAATGCAAGTCCGCGATGAGGGCGCTCCGCGTCCGCTTTGCGAATACGCACTGCGTTATCCTCCTCGGATCGACACACCGAAAGATCGTTGAAAAATTGAGGACTCCGGTGAAGAGCGGCTCGTTATCCTCCAGCAGTCGGTCAGTGACTTTAACGAAAGGCTGGATCGCGAGAAAATATGTTTCTTCTGTTTAAGATACTTCACACTTTTCGGAGTACGCAACGGCTTGTTTAGAAAGAATAATATATCTTGTATGATTTGCCGTTATTTTTTATGAACTTTCCAAGGAGATCAGTCGAGCAATTCTAAAGATATCTTTTTTTCAAACATTCTCTTTAGGAAACACTTGTGCAGGGGTGCACATCTTTAGTATCACTATTATTGAAGATTCTTGCTATGAGTGATAGTTATTTTAAATGTTATCGCGTCATAAATATTGAAACGAGATCCATTTGTGTGTATGAGTGTGTTTGAAAAGTCTAAAAAAATCAAGATTGGATAATTATGTATAAAATATTGCTTATCGATTTAGCGTTAAATTAATCTAGATTTTCACTGCTAATCCAATTTTTATATAGTCTTTAATTCTCTCAGTAATATATATGTCTGAAAGATTTAATAGTTAATATTATAATTAAGTTTATATTTTTATATGTGATTTTTATATGTAGTTTTTACGTGTGACTTTCATATGCGATTAAAATGAGAGTTTCTACCTCTTGAACGGAAAAATATGTTAAAACAATATATTTAATAAAAATTTACAACGGTATAATTCCGTATCTGATATTTTGGACAACTTTTGATTTTCATTTTATATATTAAATGCAAAGTAGTGTTTTCTAATTAAAGTTATTAAGTATAAAAGAGTTAAAACAATCATTGAATAATGTCTTTAATATAGATTCTTACAGATGTATTGTACAATATTGATAAAAATCTCTCGTTATATGGTATCTTTTGTTATATTGTAATTTAATATCTACAGAATAGATTTCTTGTGCATGTCTTCTAAAAAATTATATACATCCTTTTAATATATTTTACTTATTTAAGACTTGTTTTTAATCATTATAAATTTAATAAACATATGTATATATGCATATATATACACACACACATGAGCAATTCTAAAGATATCTTTTTTTCAAACATTCTCTTTAGGAAACACTTGTGCAGGGGTGCACATCTTTAGTATCACTATTATTGAAGATTCTTGCTATGAGTGATAGTTATTTTAAATGTTATCGCGTCATAAATATTGAAACGAGATCCATTTGTGTGTATGAGTGTGTTTGAAAAGTCTAAAAAAATCAAGATTGGATAATTATGTATAAAATATTGCTTATCGATTTAGCGTTAAATTAATCTAGATTTTCACTGCTAATCCAATTTTTATATAGTCTTTAATTCTCTCAGTAATATATATGTCTGAAAGATTTAATAGTTAATATTATAATTAAGTTTATATTTTTATATGTGATTTTTATATGTAGTTTTTACGTGTGACTTTCATATGCGATGTATACGGTCTTAATCTTCGTAAAAATTTGCAGGCAGCAGTAGATATTTGCAACAGTAGATTTTTGCAACAGTTATTCTTATCTAATAACAGTTTAGCCTAGATCCAACTCGCAGTTCATTCCGCATTTAGTAGAATGGACATCTGCGTGAAATATTATTTATTAACAAAGATTAATTATATATAGTTCTTTTGGACTGTGCTTCTTTTCTATAACTGCAGTTTCGTTGCACTTTTGACAAGTGAAGATAAGTGTTTCTTCAAATTTCACTTAGAATTGTGGTTCTCCTCTTCATGCTTTTTTGATGTGGTCTCTTCCAAAAATTCTTCAATTAAAAAATCCAAATCCAAGACACATGAAAAATTTTCGGAGACAGATCTCTCTTCCTTCAATTCTCTCTTCGTTAGTAGTTCGAGACTCGAAAGTCCTTTTGATATTGCTCTTCGAATAGCAGATACACGAACAATTAAAACGATGCACGATATCGATTTAAGAATCTATGAATCGCCGAGAGGATACATGACGGCGGATGATCAACGCAACTCGGTCGCAATTTAAATCCGATTATCTCGTCGATCCAATTAGAAGGGTGCGCGACCCCCGCGAGGGGGAGGGTGTCGACGGGCGTTCGACTGGATCAGCTGGCCTTGAAAATTCGAATATCGAAGTAATTGGCGAGAAATGGCGCGGCGTGCAAATCGGTATGAAGAAATGGCGCGCACCGACAACGACGACGACGACGACGACAACGGCGACGACGTCGAGGACGGCGAGGACGACGACGGCGATGAGGACGTGCACGACGCGCCCTTCCGTCCTTCCTTGCTTCCTTCCTTCTTTCCTTCCTTCCTACGAAGGACAACGCGGTGGGAAAACCCGATGACGACAGGAGTGGAGAGCGAGTCAGAGGGGGCGACCGCTCGCCGTGAGTTCTTGTGGGATTCTGTCCGCGAAATGCAGTTATCCCGGTGACTCCGCGCGGGGGTGAGTGAGCAGAGAACGCGTACAAGGGGTTGCCTCTCGGCCGTCGCCGTCGTCCGTGGTAGGGGGTTGTTGCTCGTAACCGGTCGCCCTCCGCCTCTGTTCCCGCGACGCCGCCGCCACCGTTACCCCCGACGACACGATAGGGTGGCAGATGCGCGGATTGGTCCAGTGGTGGATGCGTCGCCCCAGCGACGACCAATCGTGCAGGCCATCGGGATGCCCGCGGCACCCCCGTCGCCACTGCCAACATGGCGCGCGTACCAATAAAAATTCCTCCGGAAAATAGCCTGCGAGCGATTTTCTTTCCGGGACCACCAGCGTGTAGCGCTTTTCCAACGACGCACACGCTTCATCCCAGTCACCAATACGCGCCAAGAGAGATATGGCGTACGAGAGATTCCCCTTTTTGCCACCCCAGTCCTCGTCACCGTCGTCCTTCCCGCTCTCAACCCTCATCTCTCTCTCTCTCTATCTATCGTCTCTCTCGCTTCTCTCTCTCTTTCTCTTTCTTTCTCTCTATCTCTCTATCTCTCTATCTCTCTATCTCTCTATCTCTCTATCTCTCTATCTCTCTATCTCTCTCTTCTTTCTCTCTTTCTATCAAACGCTGTTTTGCTCTCTCTGTTGCTTTCTCTCTGCCGTGTCTCTTTTCTACCGCGCGCAGCCCTCGTCTTCGTTTTTATTATCTCGCGGCAGATAGCTTTTTTAATTCTTTTCCCCCTTTTTCGGGATTTGATTGTAATGTACACCCACGCTTGTGTGACCCACCTGCGTGCCGCGTCGCGGTGGTGCATCGTTTGCGCCGTGAGATGCATTCGGCCCGGCGCTAAATGTCTTTGTGTATCTCGCGCCTGGCTTTTTCGGAGGATTTGTAATTTGGAGACTCGGTCTCTCTCTCTCTTTCTTTCTCTCTCTCTCTCTCTTTCTTTCTCTCTCTCTCTCTCTTTCTTTCTCTCTCTCTCTCTCTTTCTTTCTCTCTCTCTCTCTCTTTCTTTCTCTCTCTCTCTCTCTTTCTTTCTCTCTCTCTCTCTCTTTCTTTCTCTCTCTCTCTCTCTTTCTTTCTCTCTCTCTCTCTCTTTCTTTCTCTCTCTCTCTCTCTCTTTCTCTCTTTCTCTCCGTTCTCTTTCTATCTTTTCCCTGTTTTCTTTTTCCCGTCGTCCCTCGCACGTTCCACTTTTTTTTTGGTCGGAACGCGGTAGATTGCGTTTCTTGATTTCTTCCTTTTTTCGAGATTTCGTCGAGATCGCCCATTCGCATTTTGGCTGATTGGCTTTGTAAGACCCCGTAGAGTTTTCTAATTTTATTTTCGTAATTTTCCTCAATCCTTTCAACCAAATCTCTAGTTATCGAGAAAAAAAATTAGAATCGATCATTTCTACGTGTCTCTAAATTTTCTAAGTTCAAAAAAAGCAAATTTAATAAAACAAAACATCTTCAAATTTTTTTTTGTTGCTAAGCTTGATTTGATATTTTAATGATATTCACTAACATAACGCGATGTATATAATTATATATAATTGATAAAACTTATAATACAAAAGATATCAATATACATTTGTTATTTAATAGCTACTCTTTCTTGTTAATCCCAAAAAGTTGCTTTAATTGCACTTGACTTTAAATTAGTAGGAAACAGGCCCGTAGTAAAAGAATATCCATAAAACTTTTACGCACCAATTATACTGAATAGCATGGATCATCTATTCTGCTCGTGCGTTTGCTACGCTCTCATTCGGCGTCCCTTCGCGATTTGCATTGCCATAGCTGCCGGCATTTCCATTTTTCATTTCTGGCTTTCTTTGCGCCAAGCTACCCTTACTTTGTCTCACAGTGGATATCATTTTTAAGTTCCCCACCGTCTCACGCGCGCACGCTCCTTTGTATATTTTGTGCTTACTTGCTTTCCTCTCTTTTCCGCGCGCGCTTTATTTTTCTTTTTTATTCTTCTTTTCTTCCTTTCTTCTTGGAGCGCGCATTTTCTTTTCTCGCGACGCAGTGGAATATGCGCGCTCGTGTCAGACACAGAGAGCCGTTCCCTCGCTCTTCGATTTTCCGCGAGAGTTCTTCGTCCTTGCGCCCTTTTTGAGGCGTCTCCAGCGAGACGTCGGGGGAGAGAGAAAGAGAAGATTTCCTCTCGACCGCGCCGAGGGAGATCGATGAGCTTCCACGAGATCGAACGGAGCGGCAAAAAGAGAACACGACGAAGAAATGTAAAGTTTCGAGAGCTCATTCGAAGCATCGACATCTCAGAAGTTACGCGGCGCGCTTTCAAAGGCTCAGCCGCCGCCGTTTTCATTGAACTGGCAAAAGTCAATTTGCTGGCTATCCCGAAAACTGGGCCACCAACAACTGCGTGTCCTGATCAAAACAGGATAAACAACAGGATAAACGATTTGGAAAAAAGTGAAAAAAATGTTGAAAAAAACGTTGAAAAAGATTTCTAAAAATGTTTGTAGCTAAAAAAGTAATATTTAGAGTTGCTTCTACATATTTTATTATGTAATTACGTCCGATTATAATAAACTGCAAAATAATTAAGAGCAAAATGGATATATTTAGCACAAATATGAAACATACTGCTATAATGACAGTAAATTCAATTTTTATTACCACAAATAAATATAGAGAACTTTTTTTATCATCCTTTTGCAAAATCTAAACTTATCAAAATTATGTCAGTCTTATATATAATTCTTAGTTGAGAGAAAAAATGTAAAACAACTGCTTAATTTATACAAAGTATTTTTTTTAAATGTCAAATTTTTTTTTAACGATATGAAATAAATACAGTAGTGTTGCATGAAAAAATAAATATTTGATAACAATATTAAAAATAGTAACAAATATATAAAAACTGAAGTCGCGTATAATTAATTTTTTTTCTATATATATGTTTTTTAAATATTCTAATATTTTTTTCTTAAATAATGATATATCATCGTGATTTGAATATCTTCATTAAAGGCTGTCGCCGACAAAAACGATGACAACATGCGGTGTCGGAAAAGTCGCCGCGTGCAGATCAAAGCCAGCAAATTTTCGATACGTCGTCAGTGAATCCAAGGGTAGCTCGGAAAGGGGGTACCATATCGGTAGGGCGTGGTCGAAATCTGTCACACTAGCCGCGAATAAACTATCCAACTGTAAGAAATAATATCAAAGTTCCTATATTAAATAATATACTTTGAAAATAAAACAGGGGCATTACATATCTCTGATAATTTTCGCAACAATACTCAATTATTTTCAGCACAATGTATCAATAGATTGTTCTTGAACTTTTTACGTTAGATTCTGTAAGCATAAAAACTGATGAAATTTTTAGATTCTTCGCTCAAAAAGAGAAAAATATTAATAGAAAATTTCTTCAAGAAATACAGAAAAATGAGTATATATCATAAAAAAAGGACATTGAAAAATTTGTATTATATCGTTACTTGTAATGAAAGTATTAAAAAAAAGTCGATCTCTCTTTTTAATATATTTTGAAACAACAGTATCTAACTACCAATATCAATAACATTGAAATAAACTTATTGCAATAGTTGTAAGTCTTTAAAAATTAATCATAATTATGATTTGTGTTTAGCTTGACATGCAAATTATAAATATATATGAATTTCCACTAATTAAAAATTACACATCCTAAGTAAAATAATTCACTATACTAAGTGTTCCAAAAACCAAAGTACATTAGCTATTTATATGGAATTTATATAATATATAATAATAAAGAATAAAAAGTATATATAATAAAACTTTTCTGTACGTGAACAAATCTGTATTTTTATATTCCGATTTTTAATTCATTTCATATTAAATGACTCATGCAGGAATATTAAAATCTGTTTTTTATTTATAGTTATAATTTAATTTTTAAAATTGTATGCATATCTTTTATATCATTTTTTCACAGCACTATATTATTATCGTCATTTACATAGTGTTACACTAATTTACATAACATCCCATCCAAATACTAATGAAAATTAAAATGTCAGAAATGAAGTAATGCATATTCCAGTCCGCGACTTACCACACGCACGCGGCTAAAGATGCAATATATGCAAAAAATGTTACAAATATACTATAATAAATTTTACATATACGTTACATTTTTTGTATATATTATTGTATTTTACATTTGCAGTTATATAAAATCTTTCATATATTCTTGCTCCAACAATAATATTATATTTTTCCAGAAATATATAAACATATATGTATTATATATACATATTGTATGTCGAAATATTATATACAGCTATATATCTTTATAGTTATAGATGTATATGTGCACATGTGAGACATAAAATTAGTGGGCGGTTTGCCCATCTGGGCAAAACATGATTGTCACCGTCACCGGTATAGGATTTCAAACGATGATTGACAAGATTTCTGCTAAGAATATATCACAAAGTATAAATAATGCATTTAATTTATTTGCATTATTCTTTATCTTATTTAACATGTATTTATCGCTGTTCAGTTCAAACAGAATCAGAAGATTCTGCCTTAATAAAATAAAGGAAAATAATATTTTCTCTGATTATCGGATAAAAGTAATCAGAATAGCTCCACATATACATTAAGTGATATATCGATAACGCTACCGTACCAAAAGTACAATACCTCATATATTTGTATTTTCCATATAATATAAAAAAGTAATTTATAAACTTTCAGATATAAATTACAAATCAATGCTGCTTCTGATTTCTTTAGAAACTTTACCTTTCTCTTCTTTCTAACTCGAGTGAATCATGCCTATCGGCTTTGAGGCACACTACATAATTTAAAAATTTAGTATAAACTGCTCGCATACGGACGTCGACGTGCTTCATTTTTAATTTCACTTGCAAGTCATCGGGGTGCCGCCAACTACCCTTACAAAGTGTATATAACCTGCATATGGTCCGTGCAACGAGACCGGAGCACCATAAAATCTAATCTAATCTCAATGATCTACCCTTTGCGAATTAGATCGATCAGACGGCGGTCGTATACAAACAGTGGTTTGACGTTACATAGAAATCCACGTGGAATTCGTCGGCGCCAGAGCGGTCATTCGCGTGCAACGAGATGCACGCCTGCATTATGAAGAGATGAAATTATCGAGTACTTTACCTCCTTCCATCTTCTCTCCTTCCCATCCTTTACTTTACGTAAATAATCGTTGCATCGCATTACGATTTACATTTACTGTGTATGTATTTGCGATATGTGTGCAAATATTGTGAATATTTAAATCAAGACAACAATTAAACAGTTATATAATATTAAAAATTGGAAGACTGTTATATTTTCTCAGCTTCAAGTAAAGATTATTGCAAATAAAATAATAATATTTTCACCTAATTTTGATTTTATAAAGCTTTAATTCAAACATTGAAATAATGTTAGAAATACCTGATATATTAAGTCAAAAATTGCAAAAAAAAAATACTATAAATCTTTCGTAAAAGAAAAAAAATTATCATTTAGATAATCAGACAGATTCATGTACTCGTTGCTAAAATTTAATAAAAACAATAGTGTAAATACTTTAAATAAAATTCTTATAATTTTATAAAACTGTTATAGTTAAGAAGATATCGCGAAAGATTCGTAACGAAATTATAATAAAAGGAGATAATAGCTATACTATCTTCTTTTCTAATTTTGTTACAAATCTTTCGCGATATCTCTTATCATAAAGAAAGGATTACAAGTGAAAATCGGATATTGTTAAACTTTTATCTCTAGAATGCATGGCTCGTAATATAAGTTTGCAAAAATTAAGATAGCAAAAGAATAATCCCGCAGAAAATTTCAAAAAGATACCGTACAAAAATAATTTCATAATTAATTTAAAAAATACTTAAAAGAAAAAAAATATTCTAATCAAAAATATATACAATAAATAAAATTAATAAACACAATAAATAGAAAATTAATTATTTAATAGAAAATATAGTTAGCATGCATTGTAATTAAAATTGAATCTTCTCTTTCTTTGTGGGTATTTTTCATTATTTGCCAAAGTAAAAAATGTATTGCAAATTATGAAGCAAACAAAACAAAATATATTAATAAACAGCAGAAAAAAATAAGCTGCGAATCATGGGAACGAACGGGACGAGACCGTTAAAGCGAATTATTATATCGACAATGAAAGAAACCTCAAAGGGACCTCGTTCGGTCTTGAATTGGCCCGCTTTGCCTGAATTTTAGGCATTGTCGAGAGAAAATTACGACCTTCGAAAGNNNTTGACACGCGCCGTGGGCGTTCTGTTTTAGAGGAATTGAAAGAGGCGGAATTGCCAAGCTTCCGCGCGCGAAATTTCCCCCTTCATGCGACGCCCGACAAAGGCCGCGACTTCGAATTCGTTGTCGTTGCATACTTCGCTCGAATTCGTGTTGTTTCACAAAGCTTATTGTGATCTACGATTGTTATAATGAGTGAAAATTCAACAAAAGTATTTTTAAACAAATATTTTACGTCAAAATAGCGTACATACAACTTTATGACACACTCGCAGAGAAGTGCATACGAAGTGACATTAAAACGATGCCCATTTCAAGAAAATCTCTGCCGCATAGATGGGCGTATTTTTGGTTACAGAGCCTAGTAATTGGCCTATTCAGATCGAGAGCAATATTTTGACGTGGTTTCGCCGATGACACGTGCGGCCAACAAATTGGCAAGCACGTGTCGGCCGACTTGTGCGTAAGGGAGACTTTTGTCCGATTTAAACGTTACTGTCCGATTTAAACGACACTGTTACCCCTGTCTATCACATGTATAAAGCGACTGTAGGTGTGATCAGTTAATTGCCGTGTGTAATTCTTTTTAGAGATATATAATTTTGCACAATTGTATCGCTTTAAAACTTCGTTTGGGTACTGTTTTCTACATAAAGTAGATAAAGTTTAGTAATTATTTATGTAAATATATTTTATAATACATTTATCTTTTTATATCATAATGTGTTGGATATAGATCTAGAATACTTATTACTTGATTCGAAAAGGATTGTCAAAATTTAGTTCGAAAAGTATTGTCAATTTTTGGACTATATATCTAACCCTAGATATTCTCTTATCTATAAATATTATGATTAATTTTTAGTTGAAGAAGAGTGAAAAAAATTAGTAAGAGGCATAATTTATTACAAATTTTCAATTTTTTAAATTAAAAGTCTGACTATTTTAAACAACATACAAACGATAAAATTGTAAAACAGAGTTTTGTTCTTTATCTGTCCTTGATAAAAAGCCCTTTTCTTGCAGTTTAATATCTTATCTATTGATATCTCAATATTAAAACGATCCTCATTCTTCTTTAATTGACCAGCATGTACAGCTGAAAAAATATGATATTTCTGATAATTTTGCATATGTACGTATGTATACACAAATAATTATATACATATATAAAAATATGTATGTGTGCACACATTTTTTACAAAAATAATTTATAACATAAATATCGCGCAGGCAACGTTTGTAAATATCATGATCCTCATACGCAAATATTATCTTCGGTATCTTCATAATCTTTATTCGCCTCTCCAAATGTTTCTGTTCCTTACAGTTTCTTTGTAAAGAATCGGAACTGAAATTCACGATTTTTCCATCATCAAATACTTCGCCTTATAGGATATAAAATCGGTCGAGAAAGAGAGCGCGGAACAGCGTCGCTAGCAAAGAGAATAAACGATGCCAAGAAATATCGGCAAAAATTACCGTCCTTAAAAACAAGACAGAGTTCCTTCCTCGGCTGCTTCGTCGTCATCATCGTCGTCGTCGTCGTCGTCGTCGTCGTCGACGCCGTCCGATCCGAGAGATGATCAAGAGGGTCAGCCTCCCATTCGATCTCTCGATCCTCGACGTGCACCCCCGACCTATCTACTACTACCTTCCTCCCACTCTTCCGGATGTTCGCGCGTCCGTTCCTCTCTTGTCGTTTCCTTCCTCCTTATCTGCTTCTCTGCTCTTTCTCTTTCTCCCCCTTTCTTTATCTCACACATAGACGTATACACGTAGATATACACACATTATTTCTCTCCCACTCCATCGGCGTCTTCTTCTTTTTTCCTCCCTTGCGTGTTTTGCCAAGAGCCCTCACGGGCGGAAGCGTCACGTACTGCTCTGAAACAAAAACGTAGCGACGTCAAATGCGATTACGAGAGCTGCGAGAGCAGCTCCAGAACGCGGATGCTGCGCTAGGTTAGATGGAGAACGGCGGCAGAGGCGGCGAGGGTGAGGGGGACGAGGGGGTCGAAAAGCAGGATGAGCGAGAGGACGAGGAGAGGAGAGACGAGACCGACGAGGCGAGGGGGATGTTCGTGCCGAGAGGACGGCTTTAGGGAGAGGGGAGGGGGAGGACGAGACGACGAGTGAGCGAGGGGGCAACAGGGGGGCGCGCGGACGCTTATCAGGGATGGAGAATTGTCGAGGGGTGGGTGGGCGAGAGAGTCGGGGTTGAGCGAGATTCTGCGAGGGCCCCAGAGCGATGGCTCGGGCGGACGTGCACGTGTGCGAGAGCGCTCGTATATATGTGACTGTGCGTGCGTGTATACGTGCGAGAAAGTTTAGCGCGTGCGTTTAGAGATGCGTGCGTGCACGCGCGCGAAAAATCGATCGCGCCATTCGACGCGTGCAATCATGGACACCAACTATATACGAACTAGTAACGCCGGAGAACCGTACACTGGTTAATTACTATTATCGCGAATTTCACCAAGGTATCATAGTTGAACAATTTTCCTTTTTTCCGAGACCTTATAATGTCCCTTTCATCGCGTTACTAGAAAATACGATGAATAATTAAAAGCGGGGCTATTAATACGTTTGTTAATCCGCTCTCTACCAGTTTCTGCCGGAACACATGAGCATCAGGAGTAATGCAGGAAAATTGAAAAGTTATAATGACAGTATTTTTTAGTTCCGATACGTTGTATGTAATAGAGAGAAAGAGAGAGAAAGAAAGAATAATATTTTATTAAAATATTATTATATATTACCTCTTTATGAAGTCTATTACATCGACCTTATTGAATAATGGAGAAGAATGAGTTAAATATAAATAATAAAAAAATAAATTAGTAATTTATAGAATTATTTCATAAATCAATAAATGAGATACAACGTACAATATTAATTGATTTACAATTTAGATATAAAACTTTATGTTATTACTACACAATTAAGAAGTAGCGCTTACCGATTGCATTCGCAAACAATTACCGATTGTATGCATATTAAGATCATGCAATTACATAAGATTTACAACGCAATTCTAATGATTATAAAGTAATATAGATAGACAGAATAATGTCGCATCGTATTATGACGGCAAGTATACTATAAAAATAGATTATAAAAAAAAGAATTATATTAATTATAAATTAAAAGAGTGTTGAGAAAGAAAAATAAATATAAATGCAATATATTGAAACTCCAACTTAAAAACTCCATTTTTTGGACCAAAAATATATAAACAATATTTCGTATTTTATTCAAACTGTCTGTAAGTTATTCTATAAAATGCTGAAGGCTCTATCCGATTTCACATTTTAATATATTAAAATTTTCACTCTTATATTTCATTTATACATCGCAATTAACAATGGAATGACAGAGAGAAAGCACAGGTTTATTAAAAAAATATAACATTTTAATTTAATGGTCTCCACATATGTTTTTTTTTTAACAGAAGAAACGACGAGAAAAACGCGTTTCCTCCATTCACGAGATGAAACGGAGTAACTTATTTTCAGAATGACACCCGTTAGAATTAACGTTTCAACGTTGGCGGCCGAGACTGACGATGGTCGCCAAGCCTCCATTAAAAAGTTGTTAAACGCAGCCTGACGGCGCCCCGCGGCAAATTGGAACCCCATCATAAGTCTTCCTTGTATATAATGTACATGGCTGTTAGAGCAAGCCATCTACAAGATAGTGAGATCGAAGTAATTAAGTATTCGACGAAGATATTTTGATCAGGCTGAGACTTGCCGATAGATGTGTATGCGCGAGAGAAAATGAGAGTTTCTACAATTGCCAGTTACATCATATGGACAATGCAAATGCAAATTTAGTTTCTAAGATTTGCTCTTTTGCTCATTCAGTAATTATTATTGCTTATTATTATTTTTAATGAAAAACGTACAAAAGCAACAATGTCACGGAGTTTTGTATCACGAAAACGTAATAAATTTGTTTGACATTTTCCGTCCATTCCTTCCATCCTCGCTCGGCGCTACTTCTTTTCCGTGGGAGAAAAAGCTCTCGAACAAGTTCAACGTTTTCTACGTAACGCTGACTGGAAACTCTTGGCCAGGCCAAGGGAGAGGTTCAAAATAAGAGAAAAGCACCGTGTAAAAAGCATCGAAGTGGGCGCCTGGTAAAAGAGGATGGTTTAAAAGTACATGGGATGGAAAAGGTGTGTAAAGGATGTATAGATAAAATGTAAAGCTGTGTGCAAGTGCGCGCTCATCGAAATCTACTTCTCGCTTAATGGAAAAGTCACTTATTATAGCAAATAATGTACGTAAAATTTTCCGATAACTCCCAAATAACCGTCGTCAAAGTTAAATCATATAATAAAATTCGCGAAAACAAAAGATATGTGCTCTCCTGTACAATTGGAATCGAATTTCGAACGACGAATCGATCTTCAGTTTCTTTAAAAATCGGTCCAACGAACACACACATTTCACGCTATAATTTTAATTTGATTTAACTCTTCCAATTTTTTAATGTGGTATTTTTCTTCTCATGAAAATTTGTTTTTTAAAGGGAGATAAATATAAAATATATAGCTCTCGTTTATAAAAATGTACTTACACACATATGTACGAACATATATACAATATATATATTTATTTATAAATGAGATCTATGTATTTTATATATATATCTCTCTTTAAAAACTAATAAAACACGTTTTCATTAGAAGAAAAATATCTCACTAAAATACATATAAAATAATATCAATCAATCAAAACAAGTTAATTCTTTTAAAAAAATTGATTAAATGCAAATTATAATTTCATATCTTGTCAAAATACTGAAAGTGACATACATGAATGGCTTAATAATTTGAATAAAAGATATTTTTTATATACTGCGTTTAATAAATTTACGCAGTTTTAACGATTACGATAGTCTTCAGGAGGCAGACATATCCAACCCTCGGGGTTCGTTAGCCAACCGCGAAGATCACAAACTTAAGAGACAGGGTATTTGAATACACGCACGCACATCACACGCACACGAAGTAATCATAGTCGCCGTCGCGCGCGGAGAAGGAAAGAGGGTCTGAAAACCGCGGCAAGTCGAAAAACCGCCATGCGGCATTTCCAATTCTTTTTGCCCCGGTCCAGCACACGCATCGGGTCAGCTTTCAGGCTCTAACGTGGTAAAGAAAATATTTTTAAAATAATTTTGCACACTTAGGTGTCCTATACCATCGCCGCTGCGGCCGCCACCGCCATTAAGTTGAACAGAAACAGCCGATGCGAAAGAACGGGAAAGAGAGAGAACGGGTTAAAAGAGTGCAAGAGAGTTGCTTTACAGCTTTACCCCATTCCAACGTGTCTCTCCCCCTTACATGTGTTTAACGAAAAAAAGGAAGAGAAAAGAGAGCGAGCAACGAGAGGAATGGAGGGCGCGGGAAAGGCGTAATGATATTTCTATCATTTAACAGAGGCTGGGAATAATCCGGGATAGAATTATGCGGGCCCGTCACGTAGATAACACGAATGTTTGCGACCGATTGTGATGCAAAACGTACAGTTAGGTATTGCTTAATTAGCTGAGTGTAGTTGAATGCGAATCGCGTTGAACGTGTAAAAGAAACGAGCGAGGGTGATGGTGCACCGTTCGAAACAATCATTTTCGGACGATTCTGTAGATTGAACCAAATATCAACGACTGAAAATATTGAAAAAAATATTTTAACTTAAACATTTCTTTGCACGAAGCACTTGAATAATAAAAAATATTTTTAAAACATTATACATATATCTATTGGATCACATGAGCATTCGAAAAAGTAGGCTCATAATAATTATATGTTCTTTTGCTGTCATCTCTGTTCGTTTCCTCTCGTTCCCAACAAAAATTGTTAAAACAATTTTAATTTTAATTAAAAATATACTGTACTTTGGACCAGTTTAATTAAAATTGATCAATCTTAATTCTAGTTGAATTTATTCCTCGCATTGTCTTTGTCTTTTTTAGTAAAAAATTTCTAACTTTTTTACAATTTTCATTCTCTTTTACATAATACTTTATCCGGGTGTCATTTCTGTATTTTTTTTTCTTCTCTTACCTTTCTCGATCGCGATTCGCGCATGATCGATCAAACTAACGAAGGCAGTGTGGCGAAAATTGGGAAGGAAACCCTCGTCCTTTTTTTCGTCCGATGTACGATTCGGAGCGGAAAAGAGCAGGGCGTAGAGCGCGAAAATCGCAGAGCACGAAAATCGAGGAGGAAATGTGGAAAATCGCCTCGGTCGTCTGCAATCATGCTGTCGGTGAAAGAAATTGCTGCAGACTATAAGAGAACATTCTCTCTCTCTCTTTCTCTATTTCTCTACCTCTCTCGACGACGAAGGCGTGATTATCACAAGAATATACGCGTATGAAAAATCGCCATGACATCTCACCATGTTTGCTTCTGGTTTTCTCTAAAAACGCTTTTATCTCTCTTGAGATATATTGAGAGATAGTTCAAAAATATCAGCGAAAAAATTCAGTATAATTACAACGTTGACATTACAAATTGCGCGACTTTGCTCTTCTTTGACAAATTGCTATATATTGAGTGCAACTAATTATCAATGCTCGATAATTAGTTCTGCATCAACAGAATACATTAACAAATCTAATGTGCACTATGAAGATACAATCTGCATGAAGCCTCGGATCCAAGAAAAGATAAGGATAAATCGTAATCACCGTCGAACTGTACAACCACGCTACGCGTTAGTTAACGATAAATCATAAATTTTAAATGCTAAAATAAATGGGACCATACTTCTATAAACTCATTAATCATTAAATATTAATAGAATTTAAACAAGATTTGAATAATTTTATATATGCGATAAAAACGTAAAGTAAATAGAAACTCGAAAAGCTTGAATGAAATAAAAAACTTATATTATCTTTTAATCAAATATTGGGAATTTTTCATTAAAAGTATAATCACGACAATATGTATCCATAGAAAAAATAATTTTAGTATCAGCTTGATAGTGAAGCAATTTGGTATTGAATATGCATATATTAGAATATCGAAGGTATACATAAAGTATTGTACTAATCACTGGCCAATGTGCATGCGACCTTACATGGACACGCGAGATTGAACGGAATGAGGCAATGGCGCGTGAAAAGCTTCAGATAACACGACGATATTTCGAGCGGCATATCGGCAAAGCTCAAAGAGTTAATCGTATGTCCGCGAGGCAGAGGACAGAACGGGAGAGGAAAAAAAAGCGCCGCGAGCCGGCCGCGCTTGTATTTTCGATAATTATTCGACAGTCGATTTGCGTGCGGATGGACTGCGCATTGGGGGAGGCGGAGGGGAGGTAAACGGGGGGATGAACGAGCAGGTTGGCAGAAGAGGGGGAGAGGGGAGTAGACACGATTGCGGGGTCGCGGGGCTGGTTTCCGAGAGTCGCGTTCAACCATCCGGAAGCTATGAATATATTATTTGACGGGCAGTTTCGGTAGACTCCGATCGGATGGAGCATCGATCATGGCTGGCGCATCCCTTTGGGCCATTTTCATGCGTCAGAATGCGACACGCCTGCAATCGAGCGATTGCTGTGAAAATAAAAAATAAAAAAAAAAGTAAATAAAAGGGCACATAGATAGGCGCTCGCGCGTGAGCGTATCCAAACAACGCGGCTGCTAACCAGCGCGATATTTTTCTCGAACAAAAAAATTCGAATGGCGACAAAAAGAAGATGGATCGATTTTCCTTTCTCCGAGAGATAAGAAATTCAACAGATAGGCATAAAGAAGAATACATTTATAAAACAAAAATCAATTCGAAAAATTATCAAAAAGTGATATAAAACGATAATTATTTTATATACTTCTTTTTGTTCTCTCTTAATTACTTTTTCTATACTTTTATCGTTATTTGTAGTTTCAATCACATAGAATTTTATTATGATTCAGTAGTAGATATATCATTTTTTAAATGATCAAAATTTATAGAATTTTAATTCACAAATAATATATTAATTAAACGTGCATTATTCAGCATATAATTACTAGAAGACCATCTCATCAACGAGTACTTTAATCTCTCGTAATTAAATAGTTTGAAATTGCAAGTAGTTAGTTAAACTTAAACAACCTTTACTTCGAGCAATGATAACTGGAATTTTCGCGAAGACAGATTGTCGCTCCGAGAAAGGATGAAGATAACGAGAAGTTAAAATTACAATGGGAACTCTGTTCGACAGAATGTTCTGCTTTCTGCTACACAGTGTGAAGCACAAATTTAAATATTATGAAATCTAATATTTTTGCTTCGTAATTGAGAGTTGTAGATATTTCTGAAATAATTTTTAATAATCGATTGGATAAAGTTTTATAAATCAATCTTACACACAAGACAAATCCACTATCTTTTTAAATATTATATATAAAAATATATTCAACTTGAAAATAATCTTATCTTCATCCGATTTCTCAAAATATTTCAGTATACCATGAAAATTAAGAAAATTATCATACATTTTTATCGATTCAACTATTATCACATTTTGCAATTTTTTATCGCAAATTATAATAATGTAATAATAATATATAATAATAATAAAATATTCCATATAGAAATAGATTCTTATATAAACGCGGAAAAATAGCTAAGTTCATTAAAAAAAGGTTGAAAGCTATATGATTATATAAAATATATTTATCTTGATCTAACATATTTCGAGAATCGTCGAGGAACCTTTTCAGAATATCGTGCAATTGAAACGCATCCGTGGGCGGTAAACTGTTCATGGAGAAATCGCGATGGGTGGTCCTTTCTTCGTAGTAATCGAGTAGAAAACTCAATCACGATCTGACTTTCGCATGGCTAGTTTTGCTCATTGTTATTGATTCGATTTTCAAAAGATAGCCTCCGAGAGAGGAAGAAAGGAATATTTTCCGATCAATCCTTTTCTTCTGCACCGCAGCTGTTAACATTAATTTCAATCAACTTGCGCGCTGATTTATCTGCAGATTCAATTCAATCTGGGATATATATTCATGTATTAAAATCTTAATTTTTTTATTAGAGTTGTGACATCTTTTGCAACGCTTTATCTAATCCAAATTGAATCACTAAAACGATAGATGTATCGTTTTCGTGGAGCTAGCCACGCATTAATTCCCTATCGTAGCTGCAAATCATACGAAACTAAGCTTTTGATATAATTTGTGTAGCCAAGATACTTGTATTAGTTATAAAATAACATTTATATAAAATGTAGCTTAATCAAAAAAGATTCGAAATTTTTGTAAAATTTCATGTACTTGTTCAACGAAAAGTAATCGCGGTCGCATAAAGAGATCATATTCCACACAAGCGTACGAAAGTGTTGGTATTATATGATGCAAAATGCACCTCGAAAAATTCGGGGCCGGGAAGGGGAGGAACGCAGAACTGGAAGATGCAGTCCGACGTAACCTTTGACGCGTCATAGTCGACGGACGCACTTTGAAGTCCGCGTATTTTAATGCAACGGCGAACTGTGCATATCGAGAGACTGCTGAATTAATCGCAGGGCACTCCGGCAGGAGGACGGGGTAGGGAAGGAGATGAAGGGGTGAAGGGGATGGAGAGAGAGAGAGAGAGAGAGGGTACGGACGAGGAAACCCTAGGGGGAAGGGAGAGAACGAACCGGCCCCGCTTTTCTGGGGCACGTGCCCATGGGTATCGGTATTTCGGGGTGCGTTAATACCTCACTATCCAGACGGATAGAGAGAGAACAGAGCGAAACATCCACTCCTGCACATTGTTTGCGGCTTGGAATCAATAAAAGCATAGCTTTAGGCTACGGTGGTCGCCATGGTAACGGGAGACCCATCCGTGCACTATCCCACTCGCCCTCTCTCTCTCTTTCTCTCTCTTCCTCGTCCTTTGCCTCCTTCGTCCCTACGCCCCCGCATCTCCCTCAACCCCTCGCAGTTTATCCTCCATCCCTCTTCGATCCTCAAACACGCACAACCCTCTGTTCTTCTCCCGTCTTCTCATTCTCTCCCTCTTTCTCTCTCTTTCTTTCTCTCTTGCTCTTTCGCTCTCTTTCTCGCCACATCTGCATCCATTCTCCTCCTCTTCCTCTTTTTCCCTGTTTCTCTTTTCTTCTCTTTCTCTGTCTCACTGGCTCCTCAAAAACTCTGTTTCGGTCAATTCGAATTTGTAACCGCGATCGAATTTACCACAATGGAATGCTCTTAAACTCGCATCGTCCCGCGATTTATGACGACAACGATTTTGAGGGATAGATTTGGACCAATGTCCAATGTCTCCCATAGCAAGCATGTACAATATAAATAATGAGTAGAGATTCGTAGTAAAATGAATATTCATCCAGATAGATAAACAAATTTTGCCAAATATTTACTGTGCTTTGTCAACAAATAAAAATCAATTCGATATATATGATATTAAATGTGATGTCAGATTCTAATAGAGATCTAACAAAATATCTGTTAACAGAGTATAAACCGCAGACTAATAATAAAAATCGAACGAAGTTGAAACACAATCTGACCATATAGTATGATACTCTCTATATAAAACATGCGTTTATGCAGCAACAAATAATGACAGTACTAATAAATATTGTAAGTATTTGCTATTGCACAATATGAATATTGCGGTGTATTTTAAACTCCAAAAATATATTTATTAGATGTCTGTATCATATGTGGGAATAATACAAAATATAAAAGACTGACTTTCTGCATGCATAACTTTTGTTTTTGCTGTGCGGAATAAAAGAGATTTATTAAACTATGAATAGTAACAAAAAAACAAATATCACCGCCGTAAAATCATGGCGGTAATATTTCTGTTCGTACTACTGTAAATTGTAATTGATTATTGATTATATAATTCTTAGGAATTTTTTAGAGAACTTCTGCGTATTTTTTATGTATATATATATATAAATTTTTCAAATATTCCCATTCAAATTTCCGAATAAAATTAAAACGTTTTTAGTGATCGTTTGCGTATTTTTTATGTATATATATATAAATTTTTCAAATATTCCCATTCAAATTTCCGAATAAAATTAAAACGTTTTTAGTGATCGTTTGCGCAAAATAAAATCTTCAAAGAGAAAATTCCAACAAAAATTTCTTAAGTCTTAATAAAATTTTCAGAGAATTGTCTGATTTCTTCAGGCAAAAAAAAATCCCGGAAAACTACAGATTCTTAAGGTTTTCCCAAATAATAAATACTCTATAGAAATCAAACACGAATCGAATCCACACGCACTTATTTGGAAAAAGAAGCGGGATAATCGAATTAGCCGACTTTTCGCATGGATTTGGAGGAAAACGAAACGAGAGCCCGCTCAAAGAGAGCGGTCGTTCGTTCGGAGCAACTCGTTCAACACGCAAACTCCAATGGAAAAACGTCGATAAGCGTCGTCGCGCGTTCTCGCTAACCAAGTCGAGAGCGACAGGGTAGAGAAAACCACGAACGGGGATCCATAGCAAAGGGTGGATCGAACAGTCAAATTCATCGCCGATCAAATCAATCGATCACCACGGGACGTTCAAGACAGGTAAAAAAAAAAAGTAAATTTATCATTTGCATTTTGACATTTCGAAACAATAAAGCAGAAGAGTCTGCAATCCCAGTCTAGGGTTATGACAGTCTAACCTGGCGCTCCATCTATCAAGGGATGATCACCCTCTCGCTTTTGAGATGAGAGATACCCGCCGATAGTCACGGCCGGCGAGCGTCCCGCGGGGGATCGCTTAAAATTGCTGTCGAGGAGCACGAAAGTACTGGCTTTCGCGATCTCGTAAAAACAATCGACGCAATTTTGCATATAATATTGCACAGAGACATATGCCCAGTTCGATCAGTAACAGATAACTTATCGCGAATAAGTATATAATACAAACATACCAAGTAACAATAGTCGGTATATTATAACAATGATGAGCATATTTCAAATGCATGACTACTAAAAATCATAATTCAAGCAGAGTATATGTACTTATATATGTTTTGTTTTAATAAAATATTATTTAAAAATTTATTATATATATATATTTTTTTCTGTGAGGAGAATAGATGCATAAAAAATATTTATTTGTAATTTGTTCACGCACACATACACAATAATTAAAATTATTAAGTAAAATAATAATTTCAAATAAAATACTAATAATTTTTATTTTAGATATATATTATTGAACTAATTCTTATTTAAAATTTTCAAAATTGCATTGATTAATATTGTATTAATTATATATTATATTAATGTCAAATATTATATTACAAACATTGCATCCTAAAGAAAATAATTAAATTAAAACTAAGCAGAAACTGATTTAAACAATGTAAATTATAAGAAATAAATAACATTATTACAAATTCGTGACAAATGTACTCAAATATTTTACACTGATCATATCATAAGAAGAATAATTATTTTAATTGATTATTTGAAATCTGTTATGAAAAATGCATATATAACATTTTTTTTTTCATTCATAAAAATAAATTTTTTAAGTAAATTTTTAATTAATACACAATTGTAAATTACTATTTCAAATTAATTACTTATAATCTAGTGGAAAAATTGGCTTTTGCAAATATTCCTCTTTTTAATTTTATTTTCTAATTTTTTCACCTATGCATTATACGTATAATAAATTGTAACATATCAAAAAAATATGATATATTGTATAATACTTTGTTATTGTATAAATAAATATATATTGATATAACATATATATTTATGCGTATGATACACACGTATAATATACCAACCATTGCTATTCAGACTCACAAAGATCTAGTTGCATCAACAATTCGGCTCGACCAACATCGCATTAATCATTTTTTTTTTCTAGATTAGTCGTCTCTATCTGTTTTAAAAAATTCCTTGAAAATTTGTATAATCAAGTATATTAGCAAGATACCATTAAGAGATAAAAATGGATATATATATTATTGTATATGGTGAATAAAACCATTTAATTTATATAAATGCGTTTCCTTTTCATTGATTTTCTTCGCGCTCTTTTGAAAGAGAATCATGGATAAATAAATAAAATAAACTCTTACGGGAAAAAATGCAAAATATGTGTATCACGTTCATGTCATCGCGCGAGATCTCGTTAGCACCTACGTGGCCAATCTCCGTCGACGACACGTCGCTCCATGGTCGATCTATTAGTGTCAAATCCGTGAGCTTATCCGTGCACCCGATATACAACGGGTAGCGGGAGATTCTTGCTGGCCCCGACGATGCGAAGGAGAATGTCGAGTGGGTGCAGGTCCCCTGTAAGGCGACACAGGTACATATGGGCTCTCCCATTGAATGGACCAAATGATATAAATTATTTATAGATTTCGACACCGGAGAGAGACAGAGACATAGGCGGGCGCGGAGGGTGTTCGAATTGGGGCGCGGCGGGACCCCTGGGGGGTCCTTTCGCGCATCGAAAACCCTTCGGGGATTCCCCCTCTCAGCATATGCATTCTCGCTTCGAGACCACTGTAAGCCTATATAAAATTGATTCCTAAGTACCCCGTATTCGTATCGGCCTCGTGTGTCTTTTAACACCTATGTCAGTATTTGCTCTCCGCGTTCTTGTAAATACACCGCGGACAGTGGCAAACGTTACGTCCAAAATTAATTTTTGATCGCCTTCATACAATGTGATAAAGAAATATAGTAAATCATTCGTTATATATATAAACAAAATCTGATTTAAATATGTTTTTAATATACTGAAAAAAAAAGTTGTTAACTTGACCAAATGCGTCCAACTGATTATTATTTCTTTAATTGAAATATTTAAGTATTTAAATTAAATATGACATATTAAATCTAACATGACGTATTTGACTTAAATTTTTTAATATTTCAATTTAAAAAATGATAATCAGTCAAGTTAACAACTTTTTGTTCTCAGTGTAGTAATGTATGTAAAATATGCGTAAATTTATATGAAAAAAACACTAAAATGGGTATAATTTTTCTTTGATTCGTAATGTTCGCCATTCCTAAATGAGCATCAATAAATAAAAAAATGTCGCAATATTTTGAGAATAAATCTCTTATTCTGAGAACGCGAAAATTTCGCCAATTATACTATATATCAAGTACATTTGAGTTTTCGAACATGGTCTTGTAACAAATCGGGACGGGCCCGCGATCGCTCAGCACGCCCCCCCGGGGTCCAATCTAAATCAATGGGCTTGTGGGTAATCGCATAATAATTACCGGGACCCCCTCTACCGCCCATCTGTCGCTGACCGACGGGGTGTTCGACCCTTAGAAGAAGCAGACACTCTACCACGGCGACACACCCGATGAACATGTCCCAGCAGGTCCCATTGTCGATGAACACCGCTCGGAATGTCGTGGAGCGCCCCCCATCATTCTTTCTAAACTACATTCGATCGTGTATAAACCGCCGCAAAATAAATAAATGCGATTCGTAAACTAATGTCTTAATTTAATTTAAATTTGCGAATTAAGCTCTTTCACATGTAAGATTCTCATATATATGTGTTATTAATGTCTCAAGAGTTACATCCAGTTTATCTAACATAATATAATAGGATGTCTACTCAAATTTTGTAAAAAAATTTCCTGAAAATTCTCTGATCTTCTAGGTATTTTTATTCAAAATTTCAGGTAAAAAAAAATATTTTTAATATTTTTTAGTGCAATTTTCTAATATAAAAGTTTTTCCATGTGTCTTCTAATGTTTTTCATTCATGCAAAGGAAAAACAGAGAGACTCTTAAGTTTCAAGTGCTACATTTGTAAATGTACTGAAAAAATTGACTAATTTTCATAAGATAAGCATTTTTTACTTGCATATAAAATTTTCATTTTTTTATCACTAAAAATTACAATAAAGAATATGTAATATTGCATATTCAATATGTTATTAAGACATTGAATATACATATAAACAAACAAACACATAAATATATATTTTAAACACATAATTTACTTGGCTTGCCGACTGTTTACAATATAAGAGCAAAATTATCAAATAGAAGATTTTTTAAAGAAATTCCCTGAATCCTAATAAAATTTCATGAGAATTCCCTGATTTTTCTAGATACAAAAGAGAAATCCTTGAAAATTCCAGGTTTTCCATGTTTTTCCACGTAGTAGACACCCTGCATACAGTATAATAAGATAGAAATATTATCTTTACATACAATAATTTATTCCAGATAACAAAATGGAGATGATACTTTTAATTAATTTGTGTCTCGGCCTAGCAACTGGTCACTTTCGTGGACCGCATCATCCTAAGAGTAGCATATCCCATCATCATTATACACCGCAAAATGAAATCAAATTAACGCAAGATTCCGAGCTCCTTCACGATGCAACGTGAGTTGAAAAGCTAACCTAATTAGAATTATTTACTCTCATCTTATTTATTTATGTTTATCAAACTATTAACTATAAGGTATCGATGATCTTATTAATTTTATTAAAATAATTTTTTTTTAATATGTTACATCAATTATATTAAAAGATTGACAGGAGAAACTAATAATATGTGTAGAGAGTAGTCGTAAATGACAGATTTGTATTACAGATTGCCATTTTATGACCGAAATGTAAAAAGAATGATATTAAAATTATAGTAGAGCGATTTTTTTATTTAAGAAATCAAAATAAAAATTCTTAAATTGATGACCCCCGCGTGTAGCTAGCAGCTGGATCAAGATGCACTTAAGACTGAATTTTGTATTTTACTTAGAACTTTTCCAGAGATATATAGGATATATTCAAATATTGTAAAATACGACTCTCGCGTATCTTTTAGCTATGTAAAGAATAAATTCTGTGGAAGGAAAAAAAGTTTTATGAAGAAATATAATCCTCGAAGCAAAATACGAAAATTACGAATCTCATCAAATCTGCACTGCTAAAGCGCAGAATATATACTTGGCATGGCATTTATCATAAATTTTTAAAAATTAAATTACAAAAGCTAGCTTTACCGCGTATTTCAGGTTGCATTCATACTAGTATTCATATAAATACAGACATTCATATATACAAAAATTTATTTCTCAATCTGATAATTCTGAAATCGGAATTTTGCATCTCTTCACCGAACGAAATCTCTAAAATCAATTTGATCCCTCCAATTCGGCCAGTCGATCGTTAAGCAAATCGAAAAATCATTAACTTTCCAATTTAGTACTCAAGAATAGAATCCGTGACTTTATTCCACAATTTTAGGCATCTGAAAGAGGACATCGGTCCCATGGCCGATCAACTCGACTTTTCAAAAATGACAGAACAGGAAATAGAGTTCCACTACTTTCAGTACGTTTGATATATCAGAATTCGTCTCTTATTCCTAATAAATTATTGAATTTACTGTTGCTAATATATTTTCGAATTATAGAATTCACGATGTCGACAATAATACAAAATTAGACGGATTAGAAATTCTTCACGCTCTTCAACATACTTTACACGATGACGAGGAAAACGCGATGCAAGATTTGTCCCGGATTGTAGGTATGTTTGAATAAAATCGATTTCTAGCAGCGATAGAAATTATATAAATATGTTGTGCGTATATGCGGATCCTTTTTACAAGTATGTGATAAAAGCGATTTTTAATCTAATCTAAATATTTCATGTATTTACTTTAGATCTAATAGATAAAGTGTTGGCAGAGGATGATTTAAACAAGGACGGCTATATAGAATACGTTGAATTTGTAATGGGAAGGAAGAGAGATCATGACACGCTAGAGAAACGAAACAAACTCAGAATCGGAACGTGAAAATTGTTAACTTGAAATATATGAATATATAATCTTGGATTATACTAAAAATAAATAAGATGATATGAAAGAAATATATTTTGCACATTGTAAGATATAATACGAATTATGTATAACTATATGCAGTTGATATTCTGCTATCAGTGTGTCATATGCTTAACTATCATAGTATGTAATTTTTTATTTTTATTTTACGTACTGTAATATATTTTACAGTTTAATGCGCGTAAAAAATAAGAAAATATAAATTAAAGAACTATATATTTTCTTTTATCTAACTCCTTTTATTATGACTTTTTTATAATAAATTAATTCATACCACATAAAGGAGTATCTGTTATGACTAGATTCTTTTCCCAAAGATCTCTTACTATTTGAATCTATAAAGTAAACATGCAGTTCTTATATTAATCATTTTTAAAAAAATATTTTATTATACAAATGTAATATAAGTAAAAAGGTAATATGTATATGTAAGTAAATATGCTTAATACCTTAATGTCGTCGCTCTCGATCGGCAATTCCTTTACACATATAAAGTTAGGATAGGATATTATTATTTTCTGAATGCCAGGTACAAACTCTGCATCAATTTCTAAATATTGCAGTTCGTATTCTTGATATTCTTTGGAATTTTCAGTGGAGTAATATATCCTATATCTTTCATCTTCCTCTATTAACCTAATAATAATATAGTAAAACATAGTTATATGGATATTTTCTCGTTTTAGATATCTTGCTTTTTAAAATGGATTATAATTTTTGTTACCTTATACAATGCGTTCTCAACAATCGTATCCTTGTCTCGGGTGTTATATCCGCGCGATTCTTAACAATTCCGTTGGTAGTCATAATCTCGCCATCTTCCGCCACTGAACATTTTCGTTCATCTTTAGTGAGGAAGGGAGGCAGAAAGCAGTGGATGTGATCTTTGGCCATTAAATCGGCCGCGCTGTCTACATCGATGTAATTCATCAAATTAGTTATCAGATCCTTAATTTGCTCTTTGAAAGCTTTTTTGTATTCTGTTGCATTCGTGCTATGTGCAATGCCAGTGTATCTTAAATATTCCAAAGGCAGTCCCTCGCGAAAACGACTGTCGGTTTCGGCCGCTCGTTTTAAGGCCTGTGGAAGAAGTTTCTCGAGCAAGTTGCACCAACTATTTCTCTGATACATACTTAACGTGACATGCAAGCTATGAGTATCGTCGATGGTCGTTCCTTGGTGAACAGTTCCCCGTGGTAAATACAGCAAATCCCCAGCACTGACAATCGTGTCCAGTATAGGCTCCCCGATTTCCGATTGATCAAAATTCTTAGATGAACATCTCGGCAAATATTCATTCTCATTAGGAGGCATATATAGCCTCCACCTCTTTTTGCCCTCAATTTGCAATATAAATGCTTCAATGTCATCATAATGAGGTGCAAAACCTTGACTATTGGGTGGTGTAAGATACAAATTGGCGCCAACAAAACAGCCGAAAAATTCCTGAAGTGTAGCTGTAAAACACATTTTATAAATTAAGAAACAATAATACAAAATTTTTAGAGAAATATAATTACAGTGTTTTTACCATTGAGTGCATGTAACTGAGGTATGAATGTCTGAGGATTTAACATTCTCACAGAGCAGTCGTTCAGATAATAATCCCAAACAAGGAAGAGCACGACCAGGAGGATTGTGAGTCTCTCTTACTCCATCGATATAAGAAGTAATGTCAATATTTTTGGTGAATAAAATATGATTATCTCTCAACATTTTATCTAATACAGATGTCGATATGATCCACTTGTAATAATCAGGTTTATTTCTTTTTATATGTATTGGAGTCTTTTCCCAATGTTTTCTGATTAAAATAAGACAATTAATATTTTAATACATAACAACAAATACATGTATAATTATACTCGTTAATTTGAACTTACATAAAAAAGTTTTTAGTTTCCAAAGGATGTACTAGCCATTCAAATAATTTTTGACTGCCTAAAGTTGGATCGGGATCACCAAAATAGATTGTACTTGCATGTTCATTTAATGTATTTTTGTGAAATTCTATGTAGTTTAAATGATTGTCATTATTTTCTTTCTTAGCATTCTCTCTTAATGTTGTTTCAATTGTTGCGATAGTTTTTCTTTTGTCACAAGTCTTTTTTTCAGTTTTCTCTTTTTGCTCCTTTATTAATTTTAATTTAGATTTTTTATGCACACTTTGAACATTATTTACTTCATTTAATTGTAATCGATTATTTAATCTTTTTAATTTATTTATCATCTTTGCAGTAGGTAAGGAACTTTCTTTACAAATTCTCAATCTGCCTTTTTTAGTGACAATACCACTTTTACTTTTTAAAGAGATATTCAAAGTATATTTATCTTTATTCTGTTGCTTTTGAGTTTTCTGTTTTACAATCATTTGTTTAATATTTTTTTGATTAGCTACTTCTGATAACAGATGCTTATTTTTTCTTTTTTTACAATTCATTTCTTGTTCTGGGTTTTTACGTTTCTTTGCATGCATAGAAAAAGCTGATACTGGGATGTTTTCAGACATCTATATGAATAGAACACATAAGAGCATAATTAGATCTGATTTTATAAATATCAAGTACAAATTGTCAATTTGTAAAATCTTTGAATCTTACTAAAAATTTACACACACGATACGCCTTAACCTCTTTTGTATACTAACTTTACACACACGTCTTTATTTGTGATTCTTCTTTTTCCTTTTTAGATATCCACAGATGGACTGTAGTATCACGATGCAGTTCTTTTATAATTCGCTTTTTTAACAAATTCTCTTGTTCTTGAGACACAATACGACAACACGTGCTTCTTCAAAATCTAATAGGCGCTTTCCAGCAAGAACATGCATGTCACACGATTGGTTATCAATAGAAAGATTATCGGGACTTCAGAAATTCTCTATTTGATAGCCAATTGCATATTTTTCTGGAAAGCTTCCATTGTTGGTATACAGATTGAGTTTTTTGCGCATGCGCGGCGGTAATGCGCTGAAATGACATATATGAAATATGGATAATATTAAAAATGTTATTAAAGTACACGCTAAACGCACAGAAATAAAATAAGCCAGTAAAACAAAGTATATAAAAAAAAAAAGATTACAAAATTCAAATTCCATGTTTTTCAGAAAATAGAAATTTAATCTCGCAAAATAAATCCACCAGTTTATTTTAATTGATTTTTTTTTTTTTTTTTTATAAAGAAAACGAAAGAGAGAAAATATTTAATCTGTATATTTTAATTTAGATTTCATTAAATCTATACTATCCATAATAAAATCTTACGTGATCTAAAAGTTTCATGGTCTAAAAAATCTATACATTAATCGAAAGACTAAAAGTAAGAATAACCCGTATGTTGAATTATATTAATTATGTTAATTTCCATATTCTGCACTCTCCATTCTTAGCCAATTTCCCCTCTTATACTGTTCTTCGTTGCTCTTCCATTACTTCACATACATTCTCCAAATCAATTGGAATCAATTGAAACAATTTTCATTCTATTCATATATGATCATGTGTGGCAAATGTTAAAAATATTAGAACAACGTAAGAGGGAATAAAAGTCGTTACAAGTAGAATGCACAATATGAAAAGGTTCGACTGTAATTGATTCTCGAGATGAAATAGTTTGTATTATATTAGATACACACATAATGTTCAAGAGACAATGTCAGTTGTGGGTGTGTCATTTAATGTGGGTGTAAGTGTAAGAGATGTGTATATCTGTATGTGTGTGTACACGTAAATAATTTATATACAAAATGATAGTGTGTAGTTCTTGAAAATCGTAATCGTTATAATTATAACGTCGCGATATTATACGTTAATATCGTACGTTCTTTTTATAATACAACATATCTTTGAGCAATCTTGCTGCACACATTGCCGTACAAGATTACGATATTTTACATTCTCTTTTCAGCGTGTACCAGTGAATCGAATTCCCCCAACTCAATGATGTTTTTTGATTACATCAAGATTTGACTTTTGTATTCAGTTATCTATATGACGTATTCCAATCACGCGCATAAATCAGTGATGAGAATTAATACCTTATAAAACATATATCTACATTTTTTCTCTTTTTTTGAAATAATTTACAAAACATTTTCTATATTTAATTTATAATTTATCATCGCATTATTTTTTAATATATTAGGCGTACGTTATCTTATATAATTACTTTTTTTTATCCGCGTTAATAACGCGTCGTATTATTTTCATGGTACGCGCAAAATATATAGTTAGTCGAAAGTCAAATATTAATTCTGTCCGAATTAATTAATTCCGTTTAACCAGCTGCTGGCCTTTTCTAGATTACATTACCGACTATAACGTAGACATAGAGAAAAATAGAAAAAAAGAATTTATAGTTAACCGAAGTTACATATATATATAAAACATTCTGACCGAGTCAAGGTATCGGAAACATGTACGTGTACATATTGCATGGATTCTTTCGCGTAATTCTTTTTTATTTTTTATTTTATTTTTTTCTCTTTTTAATTAACAAGTATACGTGCGTATGCTTTGATAAAGCGTAAATGTTCAAAATGTTCTATCCGAGAAAATTATTTCGCGCTTCCGGATTTTTCGTCGAGTCACATTCGTCCGTTACGCGTTTTTTTTTTTACGGACAATAAGGAATTGTCATTCTTATTAGTGCTCTGTAAACTGTCAACATTTATTGTCGATATTTTATTACTGGCAATATATTAACGGTCCAAACACATACATATTTGAGAATTAACTAAATATGTCGGAAACGCTCTCTATGACCGACTGTCGCCGACTCCTTCGGGCATCAGCTAGAATCTATAATTTAAAAGATAAAATACATCTTATACATTAGAACGTCTTTTGAATAACTTTAATAAAATATATTTTGTTTAAATAAGCAGATTTCTTTTTCTTAAGACTGTGTGACTTGAAAAAACTATATATAAATTAAGAATATATATATAAGTCTTATAATGTGTTGGTCGAGAGTATTCCAAGTCTATTACATTCACATCTGTTTCTGCAAATTGTCGTAATTAACACGCGCTAATAAATAAAACAACATTTTATACATCAAATATGACGAAAAGGATATTACAAGATTATATTTCTTAGATTATAAATATATAAATTTATTCAGCTTTTAGAGAAAAAAACAGATGTGAGTCTCAATGAAGTCATACAAGAGACATAGATTTAACAATATATAAGTGCGTGATTAATTATACATATCAAAGGAGTGCGTGTAGAAACGACAAGAAACATTGATAGTTTAAGAGTCACTTTACAAAGAAACAAATAGTGCGCCCGCCAAATTGGCATAATATTACACAAAATACTGACTTAATATGTAACTTTCTTTAAAATTCTGCACAATATCTCAAAATTCTGCTCTTGATATTTTGCTGTATATTTCAATTATCATTATATACATGAAACGCGATACGTCTGATTTTTACACAAACTGACCACTTTTACCCACATGATCTCTTTCCCCTCTTTAATTCTTTAATCTCGTAGAATGATATAGTGCGCGCGACGTCTATGTATTTTTTTACTTATACAATTAGGGAGAGAATTCGAACTACATCGTGACAGACTAAAAACTACGCTCACGTATTATTGTAACTTCACTAGCACTAGTGACAAATTTTTCTTGCTACAAGTGCGTTTCGAGATCACGGATGTTATCGACTTTTTCTTATTTCGCGTTTTTTTTCAGATGAAGTAATCGTCGATCGACTTGTAACGCAAATGTAATTAGCGAATGTAATAAACATAATGGCTACAAACATAACAACAGCAGGATATAATCGCCGGTATATATCTTACAAAAGTTCAGAAGCTAAAATTTAGTACAAAAAAATTTGATTAACTAATAAGATAAGCCCAAATTCAACAATTATTTTCGACGACATAAAAATTCTAAATATCTCAAAGAGAGATTTAAACTCTCAAAGAGATGTATTTGTGATGTAAAAAAAACATCGCGTATGCAAACTCTATGCTTTTGTAAATTTTTCAAATACGATATATTATTAAGACAATATACTATTGAGTATAACACAATAATAATTAGTATATATCTATATATATATTCATAATTATTATTATATATACCTACAATTAAAATACTACGGATTCCATTTGCAACAAAATGATACTGATTTTAATACCACATAGAAATATGATAGCGACACATGGAGAAAGATAAAATTAAACTCTGATAAATATCATTGGAACTTGGAACATAAGGCTCGAATGAAAATGCTGCTTGATTGGCCAAATTCATCGAGACTTTTCGCGAATATTTAAAAAATAACCGTGCATATCCGAGAAATGCGATTTTAAAAAATTGTATCAATCTCAATCTTTAGCTGCTCGTGAAAATGAATATTTCACGGCACCTGCGTGACGATTATTCGAACGATGATCGAAGATGCAAAGAGGCACACTACAATTTATAAAAAAATGTGGCCGTTTTTATACAAATTTTTGTGGTTGCCATGTTATTTTTCATCCTGCCGGCTGACTTTTTTGTAAAGTCAGATATCGAGCAATGTAAACGAATGAGAGCGAGTTACTTAATTCCGTGCTCCTAATTTGTACAACTCGATGATCTCAAGATAAAATTATTAGTTTTTTGTTAAAAATATGTTCGATTTATATAAAACTTTATTTATATATATTTATTATATATATTTTTATATACAAAATTTTTTTATTTATATGTGTATGAAAGTCGATTATTGAATTTCTAGAATTAGGAGCGAGATCTGTTTGAAGATATCGTTCGAAAGAAGTCGCAACAGGTCACCGACATGTTTCAGAACAAAATTATTGTCCGAGACGATTAATATCATTCACAAACGAATAATAGCTACTTCTGACTATTGTCTATCTTTTTTTCGTTCGCATTGCTCAATAACAAATATTTCATAATTTATTTAACACGATATATAGAGCGTTCATAATTGTTTGCAACGCGCTGCCTGTTCCGATTTTTTCGTCTTGCTCGATTTCGCAATAAATACTTCTTGTTACAAAGACTATCGATATTTAATATACGATGATAAACATGCATTGTGCAGGCGTGTGCTCAAAATAAAGGATACCGTGATCGTGTACGACATACATACACATTATTGGGCTATTAATTATTTAAAACTTACTCGTCCGACACATTCATAAATATATATGTATATATAACATATTTCGTACACTATATAATATGTGTATGTTACATGTGCGTATGTATGTACGTATATATGTGTGTATGTAATGTATGTATGTATTTATGTATGTATGTATGTATGTGTGTATACTTACAGCTAATGTTTTTACTCATTTTGACCAGGCGTGATTAAGACTCCAACAGATATAATTTAAGTTTATACTTTCAGCGCGCGGCCAAGTTGAACAACTCGCCGACTTTCGCCTTTTCGCAGCATCCTATCTCACTCCTTAACAAGTACCTATCCACTTAAATTTATGATCGCTTAATCAATTAATTATTATCGACCGTGCTTTTCAAAACTTATCTACAATCGCCTTATTTTCTCTTTATTCAACAAGCTCTCGCTTTAGTGCTCTTCTTTAGAATTTCGAAAGTCGTTACTCACACGTTCAACCTTATTGTTTGCAAACCTCAAATACGCGCGGGCGAAGCGCCAGGCACTTGTAGATACAGAAAGTTTATATAATAAGTTTTCTTTCGAACGGTGGGATCTTGAGATTTCTCAATGCATTGACATTATCGTGTTAGCGGAATTACAGATCATAGCTATAAACATTAGTAAAACTTAACTGAAATTTAAGTGTTCAGTGCACAACAGCCGTTATTTCTACTTTTCTTATAGAAATCAACATTTCTTTTAAAAAAATCTTAAAATTGAAAAAATTATATTTCACATAATATTTCTCTCTACATGTTTAAGATTTTTTTTAGATACAATTTTCTTAATATTTTAAATTTGTAAAATTATATTTCATCTTCCTCGAATTCTTAAAAGAATGCGTCAAATTGCTGTTACATTAAACTCTCCAAGAAATTTTCTTTTTTTATAATCTTGCAAACTTCAGTTATCTTCGCCTAATGTTTACAGAAACGATTCTGTGAACAATAAATTACTCTTGTCATGAATAATGGGCATTTCTTGCTTTTGGCTCGTAAGAGAAAGAACTAGGAAATATTAGCAATTCAATTCGAATATCATACTTAGAATAGAATGTTAATCCACGACATATTGCGTTTCAATCCTTCACGTATTTACCGATACCCATTGTTAATATTTATGCAATTCCTCTTTTTTTATATTCCTTATTCTGACATTTTTTAATTCATATTATTCTCATAAACGTAACATTTACTTGCTTCAAACTTGATATATATATATCAAGTTTGAAGCAAGTAAATGTTACGTTTATGAGAATAATATGAAACTTGATATATATATATCAAGTTTGAAGCAAGTAAATGTTACGTTTATGAGAATAATATGAAACTTGATATATATATATCAAGTTTGAAGCAAGTAAATGTTACGTTTATGAGAATAATATGAAACTTGATATATATATATCAAGTTTGAAGCAAGTAAATGTTACGTTTATGAGAATAATATGAAACTTGATATATATATATCAAGTTTGAAGCAAGTAAATGTTACGTTTATGAGAATAATATGAATTAAAAAATTTCAGAATAAGGAATATAAAAAAAGAGGAATTGCATAAATATTATATATATAATATTATATAACGTAACATTTACTTGCTTCAAACTTGATATATATATAGTTGACACATATAAATTTACTCTAACTTCTGATGATACATGACTGTAAAAGTTTAAATCTTGTAAAAGAAATGCTTTCTCTTGGTAACGTTGTCAGAAGATACTTAATTCATTCGAGGAACTAAGCAACTTCACAGCTCGATTACATTGAGAAAGCCATTTACTATTTTTATATAATAAAAAAAAAACTTCAGATACTTTGATTTTAATATTATAATATAATACACATCCATGAAATATATAACTTAAAAAGATATTATTTATAGAGAATTATATATGTACACTGGAATGTCACAAATAATGCAATAATAATGTGCCAAATTTACTATTGCATTTTAAATTAAAAAATGTCGAGTTTTTTCAATGACGAACGATATACACCCATAATACACCATAACTTCGGTATGTGTATTTTATTCGACTATAATAAAAAATTGCATCTTGACAGATTTAGCTTTCATCGTTATTACATTATCTAAAGCATAATTTCGAATCGACGATGCTAAGTCGTGGATTAACACATGATTGATATAATTATAATAAAAACGTCAAACATTCATTAAATGTAAAAAAAAAATTTTAACGAAAAGAATACCGTTAATGCCCCCATTGTTGTTTTCCTGATAGAGCAATGTAAGAGATCAATCATTTATCTCTGTTTTTGTCGTACAAGTTTCTTAAAAATAGCACTATTAGCTATTTCACTACAGAAAATCGGTCCACAGAATTAGATATAATTGTCGAATGGTTTTTCTTTTTTTTTTTTCTTAATGATAATTAAACATTGTAGTCGAGTACACGTAGTAGGACAGAGACAGAAGAAAAATGCGTAGCCGCCAGGTTTAGACACTCGAAATTCGGCGTTAAAGTCCTCCCCCTTCCCCATCGTCAACAAAACGACCTAATCTACATAAAGCGTTACTTTTACAATGTTAAATTACTAATCCCAGTCGTTCCTGCATCATGTTACGTCTTATTATTTTTCCAGACTCGCCGTGTTCATATTTCAGAGACAGGCTTTCTCTTTCTCGTAGCATACTTGTATATAGCATGCGTACTAGTAGTAACAGCACATACACTTAGAAATTAAAGACAGAACTATACCTAACGCTAATGTCGTCCCCTGTCGTCACGTTAACGCTATTATTGATCGTTTCATCCATTGGACGCTGGCACTCTTAAAGCTGATACTTTGAAACTTATACATTTCGCACACGCCTTAAGTAGTAAGCGAATTTACAGTGTATAATAAAGTCGCTAACGTTTCCGAAAAGTCAAAATTTAGCGAGAAAGATTGAAGATTTCAGTATTTCTACTTTTGATACGCATATATGTCTCCCATACGCTAACGAAACAAAGATTTAAAAAACGGAAATATTCTTATATATTTAGTGTGTAGTCTCATAAAATATATATATGTGTATGTAGTTTTATATTAATATCTGTGTATACATATATTTTTTATACAAATCTAAAAAATCCACATAATATTATGCATACGTGAGACGGAATAGCTTCGCAAAATATTACATTTTCTAGAACAGAAGTTTTTAAGATATTGCAAAATTAATATTACACAATCGTGATTTAAATATTACTTATTCTTTATGCGCGTATTCGTGCAATTTATCTTATGTGTTTTTTTGTACCATAAGCTTAGGAGACTATTGATGGCGAATCTTGGAAAAGTAGACATACTCTTGACTTTTCATAAGATAGAACTTACTATTTTAATAAGAGAAGTAATAACATATAGAAATACAGTAATTTTACTATAACCTTGTATGTGTGTGTGTGTATGTATGTGTGCGCGCGTGTAGTATATATATTTATATAGATATACAAATATAAATTATTTACCTTACATTAAACTTTACATCTCATAGTTGCATGCTATGAAATTATACCTAACTTTTTTCTAGGTTTTACTTCCTTATTACAATTTCTCAGTTTTTCACTCAATTTTTTTATATATACTCTAATTTTATACATTTTAAGAAGAATTCGAATGTACATGTATTATCAGTTGTAATTTTTCTAATAAATTTGGAGTTAATTTATCCCCGGCAAAGACTTTCACAAAGGCTTAATTACCGTTTTTCTAACATTGAAAATTAACAACTTTCAGCAAATCAAACTGCAAAAGAATATAAACAAATAAAAACATTTTTTAAATGGACTCAAAATTTGACAAAAAATTTCATAGTAATAAAAAACTGAGTTATATATAAAGCTGCAACGGTTAATAACTTCTAATTAAACATTCTCGTAAGAAATGTCGATCTTATATAGTCGCCGAGCAATATACTGCTAAGAGAAAATGTGAAATACTTGAAATATTTTGCATATAGCGCATACATCCTTATCTCAAATCAAGGTTTATAGAAATATATAACAGTTTCATTACCGAAAAAAGGATCATTTACGGATAAATTATTGAAATGTGTATTTGTAAATAAGGACTAGTCTCGTTTTTCGTATTCTCGGTTTTTTCTAGTCCTGTTTTCGTGCAGGCGCAGGAAAATATCGAACCGAATTTCTTGCTTTCAAAAAAACACGAGAAGATAAAAACACAGTGATATACAATATCATGCAGTCGGTTGCATAACAACATTTGACATGCCCGCATTCATAAGGATATTTTATGATATGCGACTCACAGATTTTCTTTCATTTTCCTTGCAAACACGAAGCTAAATTGTAAACCATATCAATGAATTATTTAAACAAGAAGATATGCTTTTTAAATCTTACAAAGAAATTTAACAGCTGAATGTAACGGTTTCGTATACCATTAGTATACTTTGACTGTATGTGAAAAACAACTTATTAAATTAATTAATTTTGCGGTCAATCAATATATCCGATCTCATTTTGGTATTCACTGGGACATCGATTAAATTATTATAGCAGCTTCTTATTTGCCTTAAAATCTAATTTGCATCATCTACAATTCACCTTAGTCTAATAACATTCATCCCTTCGTACGTTACTTTACCAGTAATACTCAATTACGATTGATATAGTAACGGTCCCTATATTTTGTTGTCGCTTATTCACATTTGGTACCTGTGTGTATCTTCAACAACGCGAATAAATAATCTTTTCCTTTTTTTGTTTTATTTTTTTCTTCTTATTTAATATTTCTCCAATATTTTACCCATTTCATCAATTGTCCTGACTATATTATCCGAACTATGCCTACGCCTGCGTCGTTTCGAGACAGGTTTTGATGATAATAAAAGCCGTTATATAGCTATCAGCGCAGATGTGCCCGAAAAGAGAAGTAACGCTTCACCTAAAAACCACGAATTCTAGATATTCGTTATAACTGTGGCTGCGTCTAGTACGGGCCGAGAATACAGAACTTTTTACTTTAAATTCTACATGCTTTACTTTAACAACTAGAATAAATATTACTAATAGATCAAGGTCCTCTCTTTCCATACTTTCCGATATAATATTAACATTATATCCTTTATAAATCTAATATTAGAATCATTAATACAGTCAAAGATAGCATTTTCGATCTTTTGCATGTATTAATCGATGGTTCAATAAAATAATTTTCCAAGAATATTCTCTCTCTCTCAATAAAAGCATTGTTATTATTAATACTGATTTAAAAACTGTCAGAATCATAGTTGATTGCAACGGCAATTCAATTTCCCTATGCAAATACTTATATAATTAGAAGAAAAAGAAAAAAAAAAGATCTTGAGATATATATTAATGATTCTAACAGTAATACATAATAATTTAACGCGACGAGTTATTGATACATAATTATACACTGTATATTACGATTTCTGTTCATATATTAATAGAATTTTTTCGATCTATTAATATATGATCCTATGCCATAACTTGGATTATACATGTTACTTCCAAGGCTTTGCTCTTATTTTAATTATTAATAATTATTGTTCCAAAAGATTATTGAAATAGATTTGCACAAGAATCGCGACCATTAGAGTAAAAATATGAAATCCCTAAAGTTTGGCATTATCAAGCAAACGGATATTTATTCTCTTAAAATTGATAAAAGATCTTACTCGTATAATACTCTTACAGCTAATCTTGGTTTTCACAATCCACTCTTTTTAAAGCAATAGCTAATCCTATCAATTACTAGTGCATCTTCACGTTTGCATAATTTCACATTACATCAATGCAATATCGCGATTTATTATTTTTATCCCGTTTCTTGCACGTTCTGTGAAAAGGGCTTGTTATCGGCCCACATTTAATGCCATATAAATTCGGCTTATTCATAGCCATTATTCTTTTATCTGAGTAGATAACGCCCCGGCTTATCTTGGACACCAGACACGGATATCCGTTTACTTTCATACCCGATACGCATTTAACACAGATAAAGTTGTATACATCCTTAAAATTATATCCTAGCTGTATCTCCTAGTTCAGTAATGTCATTGATAGTTGTAAGCATAGATTATGAGCTGTGTGCAACGTGCAGACGATAACGCGGCTTAATGAGAAATTAAATGAAACAAATAAAATATGCATTCTAACAATTAGTAGCATTAAAATGACCATATTCGATTAAATTATGCTAAATTTGAATCCTAAAGCTTAAAGTGTCCATTTGAGAGAACAACTCTCAGAAATATGGAGATTAAGAGAATAACTCTCTGCATTACTTTTTAATAAGATATCATAATCATATTGGCAAATATGACTATGATATTTTACTGAAGGGAGAGTGACTTTCTACAGTATTTTTTTTTTCAAGTAGACACTCAAAGCCGTTAAAAATTATGACGGAAGTCACATAAATAGCGCGAGTTCAATATATAACATTTCCCGGCTAGTTTTACTACATAATTGTCTTTATGTATGAAGATTATGTCCTTTCTTATCCACTAAGCTACTTAGACGAAGTATACACACAAATTGGTGTTGTTTCATCGGTTTTCTTGAGAATACTCCAGGATTATTTTTAAAATGATTTTGTGAGTGATTTAGACTTTTAAAGTGCATCTCGTATAAAAGATAGCGGCATTGTGATTCAGATATGACGTAATGTAATTCACAATCCTAAAGATATTATCATCATCAACCGATTGTTTAGCTTTTATTATGCCAATCTCAGCAGCATGATTAGAGATCTAGAATTTACAGAATTTACAGAATGGAGTTGTACACTCCTTACGAAATAAAAACTATACACACATACAACAGGATAACAGTCTCGCAAATAGCGATTTATACAATCATGATTTTGGTTCTTTTGTTCTTTCCCCCTTTATTTTGCACACAAATGCTAGGGAAAATTCGTTCCCTGAAAAAATAAGCGTAATATGCCGCACTAATTTCATTATGAAGTCGTTTAAATCGAAAAGTACTATTTATCTTGGAAGTGCAAGATAGTGCAGAAATCCATATTTGGCTTAAATCAATCTGTTTAAGAGGTCACACCCAATCACCTCTATAATCTAACCTAGCTTAATTCCCATAAAGAAAAAAAGAACTTGTTTAGCTTACTTTCAATCTACCTTTGCAAATGGTTTTGTTTACCAGTGCAAAATAGCTTAGTCTGATTTAGAAACTGCGCGCGCATTAATTAAAAGCACCCTCGTAAAAACTTACTCTATACAAAGTTCATAAAATCAATCGAGAACTCGCTCTTTCCTTCTGTACAGATGTGAATATAACATACAATATATGTCACACATATAAAAAAAGCTATCGTATAAACTCGATAAGAAGAAGACAGAAAAGAGAGAAAAAGGAAAGAAGAAAATACAGAAAATTGACCATTCAATCGCTCTAACTGTTAAATAGTCCAGAAGTTTATGACGCAATGCGCTATAGTTGTGCTGTGACTTTTCCCGGCTGTCCGATGAAGCTTCCTCATCGGTTTCACTCGTCACAGAGGTGCAACTATATACAGTCATTTTCTCACAGAGATAAGCAAGACTGAATTCGTACGATATTTCGATCCAAAGAACAGAATTATGCAAAATACATAACTCGTTTCGTGTCAGCGTGAACCGTGATTGCTCGTGCCATCGCACCCGGTGTCCTGTCTTCGCTACAACCCGACTGGTGAGAACCCTCCCCACTGTAAAATCAAAAAAATTACGATACAATTAAATTTCCCGAAACAGCGCATAATTCCGTTGCATTTATGGCGATATGGCAAAAAGTATGTTAATGCACACACCTATCGTGCTCTTTCTCGACCAAATGGTATCTGGCTCGGAAAGCTACGAGATGAGCGTAATACGCCGGTGCTGGTATACTGACGGATCTCGTGCATCTGACATAAGTATGACACAGCTGGTATGTGAGACATTGTAATTCGTCGCTTTCAAAGTGATTATCATCCCAAAGTACATGATAATGCGATGGTCTCGATGTGCCCTGAAACGATAAAAACAAGTATTTATAGAAATGCATACGGTGTATTTGTGACAATCGAGCATGTTTTTGTGTAAAGACTAGTAAATTTACCTGGATACCCTGGTGACTGCAGAGATAAAAGTCAAATTCCGTTGGATGAGTTATGCACACATCGACAGTTGTGCCCGCTGGAATATTTCCACTTTTCCCGCTTTGTTCCTTTTTGTCTGCGCAGAACAGACGCGTGTGATGTCTCTTCTGTACCACGATAAATGTTATACCGGGTCTATAATCGATCTCGAGCTTGAGGCATGCTTCACGAATGGCAGTTAATTCATGTTGTAGAACGGTGAGAAACTGTCCTTCGGAAACACCATCGCGATACAGAATTATTCTATGCGGCTTATATCCGCCCGTACTCTTGTAAAACATTAGAAGCAATTCCCTTAAAAAACAAAAAAGATATCGTTAAGTGATATATTTAACAGTGCAAAAAAAATAAGAAGCAAACATGAATAGCAAAACTGAGATAAATGTGACAATACTTTCAGTAATATGACTGATAATTATTACTTTTTGATAATTCCGCGATGTTTATTAAACATGTAAAATTATAGCTTTTAATGATTTTATATAATAATTATTATAAAATTCATGGCAAAATGTCATCAGAAAAAATCTCGATATCACATTTACTGAAATGTCACACAATTAGAAAATGTCTATGTATTTAAAACGTATATTTATTAAATGTCTTGTTGTTCTATAAATTAATTCAAATCGCTCACCTAACCATCGAACTGAGTTCCTGAATTATCTCTTGTCTATGCTGTTGAACCCTAACGGTCGCTGCATATCGAGATGGGTGGGCATCCATGCTGCCCACTACAGCGGCTATGCTAGGTTTCTTGTTATCTCCCGCCGGCGGGTGAGTTACATCAGCTCCAAGAAATATAACTGGTTCGTTAAACACTTTCGGTCTTATGCTAGGTACTAGAATGCTATTGATGCCTCCTAATTTGACATTTATTTTAAGACAGAGATTGGATAACGTCTGCGGCGATGTCTTATTGACATTTTTCGCTTGTACACATTGAGTCGCCATGCCTAATAATGTATCTCCTACTCTTTTTACTTCAGCTAAAAAAGAAATAGAAACATAAATTATTTCAGTTTAATACATTTACAAAAGTTACATAAAATTATTCTGAAATCACTTAAAACGTAAAACGTCACGTAAAACATATGTAATTTAATCTGAGACATTCTAATTTATAGCATATATAGTTACCATATACAGGAGTTTTTCCAGGTAGTACAACACAAACTAGCTGCAATTGCGAAAAAGTCGATTTCAAGTATCTAAACATGGGTTCGACTTGATCAGGTCCAGTAGCGTATTTACAAAAACATGGTTGCCCAATGATGGGCATGCCAGCATCATTACTAATTTTCTGGAGTTGCGTCGTGAATAAACGTAGTGCGTCTTCGCGTACTGTTCTTTGTGGCGCAAAACAAGCAATTGCCCACACCCTAATCTCCACTCCAGTAAAGAACTGCTTGCCACGCATATCCCACACGCCTTGATTAGGCATTGCCTGCTGCTTCGTCTTTAGAGAGAGAGACATACGTTATTGTGAGCAATTAAGCGAATTTGTTTAAACAATATGTAATTATCCTAGTAGATGCATCAGTGTTTCCATACATTTTTCATACATTTTATTCGCAATGCAATCGGTTTTAAAAGCAACTTTTTTTTTAAAAGCATAAATAAAAACTTCTATGATTCTAAATCTAGCAGAAAAAAATAATTTATATATGTATAATTAGAAATATTGTTGCATGGAACAAATACTGATGACATCAGACTTTCACGAGTGATATCGGACTGCAAATATAACATTAGTTACATTTGTAAACCGTAAGCTATGATTCTTTATCACTGTAGGAGAAAAGCTGTTTATATCTTTGTCATATCTATCAATAATAATTTATCACGATAGTAGTTTGAATACTCGTTACACTAACAGCTCAGATATCAAATCAACCAGGTCTAGAACCCATGCATTCATTTGACAACTTTTGGCCACGTGTACAGAGATATATATCAAACAATTTTATTATTAAATATATATGTTGATAATGTATATTATTTTCACGAATATAATTTAAATTAAGAAATATATAAATGTAAATGCTATTATGTTACACAAGATGTAAAACAAATATTGAATCTATGCCCAAATCAGGAATAACGAGTAACATGATAGTGCCTTATATCCATCATAGCTCTCTAACACAGTTTTACTTTGCAGTATAAAATATAGAAAATATAATAAACTATTCATCGAACATACACACATCCAATGCTATACAAAAAAACTTATATGCTTGCTAAAATTATTAGCCCTTGCAAATGTGTGATTCGACTAGACTTGCCTGATTCAGTTGAAAGTTTCTCACCTGTCCACTGAGGGAACTTACGCGCCCTCCGTACTGCAGTTTGGGCGGAGGTAAAACACGACCCCTAACTTCCATCATACTATTTGATATAGTCAATCCAAATTCTTGTACGTAAGAATCGTTGTTAAAGTCAGCCCTTCTAACTAGATTGTTAATCTCCCGTTCGCGATCTGGTGCAGAACGCGCTGTAGCTTTGATCATGGTTGAGGTCTGCATATCAGTTAACTTCTTAATGCAACGTTGTCCAGCAACAATATTGCAAACCTATAATGTCATAAATAATTATTTGTCATTTTATATTCTCTATAATAAAATATGTTTACAAATTAAATGTTTGCGCACAAACCTCGAGCGGCAAATACGTATGTTTATGTTCTTGACCAACTTGCAAGCAAGGAAGATGTGGGTGGCGCAACTTCATTTTGTACTTATCTAAGAAATATTTGGCAACTGTACATTCGACTGTTTGTCCATTTTCCAGTTGCAATGGAAATCTGTAAGTTAACAATTATTACAATGTTGTATATTTCTATTGTTTTATTCTGACGACGATATTATCATTTCAATATATGCTTACGATTGCATTTGAGCTGGTTTACGTGTAACATTGCACACTCTATACTTTCGCTTCATAGCTCCGCAGTGAGTTATTTCAATCTTGAGACCTTTGATTTCTTTGGTAAATTTCACTCTTTGAGAATCTGTCAGTGGTTTTCTTTGTTCATTGATATCTCGGATATCCAATACTTCACACATAAATTCTATAACCGGCTGCGCTTTGTAGAAGGCAGTGGCAGAGACTAAAAATATAGATAGATGAGTAACAAAGTCATAAAGGCATAATATAAATCAAAAATTTTTCTTCTGCACGTTTACCATCAATATTCAACATCATTTTCCATTGTGATGGTCTCACTGATTGATGGAATCCAAACCACACTTCCCTGCCTCCGCCTAATGGATGATAGTATCCTTCTGGTGTACTAAAGAACGATCTACCTACTGGAGTGTATGTCATAGATGGTAAATGCCTCATTACGACGTCTAAAGCGAGAACAGCATCATATGGAATTTGTCTAGTTCGTCCCTCTAGAGCCTCTTCTAAAGCAAATAACGATACCTGCGCCAACCATTTTATAACAACACGGAAAACCCTATCTTTACCCTCACCAGGCAGTGTGACCTGCAAAGATAATTATATAATAATTGTCATGAAACACATAGTTTAAACTTTTCAATAATAGTAACTCACCTCTAATTCTACTTTATCATGCCCAATAGGCAAAGGGTCCCTTGTGTACAAGTTATTTCTGCCATCAAATACAGGCTTACGAGATTGAAATATTTTAGTATATGCATGAACCATAGTTTCTACAATTTCCCTATTAACTTTCCGAGGACATTTATCAGGCTGTATGCTAATGTCATAATGATGAACATAGCCACGTGGCATACTAATTTGGAAGTGGTTAGCTCGCAAACCGATCGGTCTGCCTTCTCGTCCTATGTTTGGTCTTCGAGGGCATGTAAACACTGGGCAAAAGAATATTAATTTTTCATCATTTTTTTTACTTAGCAGAGAACAGTTTTATTTAACAAAGTTATAAAATATATACTTACTTGGCAGTTCTGTAGGTTGAGGAGGAGTGTGTGCCTGTTGCGCGGGAACAAGCCCCATATTGCTGGGAGCTGCGACACTACTTGCCGCTACTCCCGCTGCTGTCCCAACAGAACCACCACCGCTTGTTGAAGGTCCAGGTGGAGGGGCTGCAAAAATATGTAAAATAATATAAAATATTTCTCAAAAAATCAGTATATCAATTATGTATACTTTGTCTGTATTTATGTGGAATAATATTACATACTTGAACTTTGCATCTTTTATTTCTCTTTGTGTGCTCGGGGATGCTCAGTTTATTATAATCAGATCGTACAGCAACGAATATCTATGCGCAATGATAATAGTCCACAAGATATTGCAGACATCAAGTAATTATTATTAACGACGAATTTAATATTAAATGCTCAATAAGAAAAACTTTTTTAAGTCAAAGTTAACAGATTACAATATCTTAGTTTTTTTTTTTTTACATATAACGTGATTGTAACAAAATGCAAAAAAATATCTCTAGACACATTTAACAAGATAATTAACAAAATATTCTTTCTCAACATCTTCATATCTTAAACAAATAATATGCTGAATTCAACACCCAGATAAATTGTTCAAGCATATAAACATTATATGATACTGTCATATCACAGTTAAAAAAACAGAAAATAAAAAACATAACTAGATATTAAATAACACATAATATAAAAATGATAATATTAGCCTTACTAAGTTATATTACTTTCAACACTAAATATGCATTAAATTAACAATTACTATTGTTGTAGCTATTTTGTTTGCACATTTGTTTCATTCTGCTATAATATCCAATATTTATATGCAGATAGATATTGGAATCTTTCTCCATAACTTTGACTGTTTGTAATTTAGAAAAAATTGATCAATTCATAATCTTAAACTCACATTATGCCTATGCAAAAAGATATTTCTACTATAAATCTATAAAAAAAAAAAAAACACTATTAATATTTCATTAATCAATTTTATTTTTCAAAGTGTGTGTCAAAATCTTTTTAAAAAAATATTCTACTGTCATCAATATACAAAATCTTTTTCTCTATATAATAATTTTTCAGAATTGCGTAAATTACACAGATTCTAAATTAATAGTATATTAAAAACACTTTGCCATTTTAAGTAAATCTTAGTTTGTACTTTCCAGAACAAATTGCAATAGTGCTTTAAATATTTATTTCCAACTTGAAACATTTTAATTTACCAAAACCTATGTAACAGATTATGCATTGCTATTAAAGTTTAACAAGTGATATCGAAGCATATTATGATATATATTAATATCACACGTATATATAGTACTTAAAATATATATACTATTTTTCAGATTCAACATGTAAATGCTTTAAAAAAATACTTCCGATAAGTATGCTTTCTAACATAAGGCAATCATTCTAATATGTGATTTATGCAAGATATATAACACACACATAATCATATAATCTATTTGCCTAAATACAGGATTAATTTTCTATCTATGCTATAAATTTGGATGTAGATCTGAAAAGAAATATCACGGAAAATCACCGATTTATCAATACACTTAAGGCCATTAGAGAGAGAGTAAGCCTATCTTACTTAGGTTTACTTAGGCCTAAAGATTCGATTCTTTGTCTATCAGATAAGATGATAATATAGAAGGGGATAGCAAGTAGTTAGATTAAGATTAGCTAACGCGTAAAGATCCATAAATCGAATCGCGGGTGAATGACGACACGCGTGCCTGTTGAACGAGGTTCATCCGAGGTCATTGAGCGAATCATCCGCGGAGGATCACGCACGGGCGTCGCGAGTCCCTCCCCTCCCGTAACGTTTTTTTCAAACACGACCGATAGACAATCAAGGGCTCAGATAGAGGAGCATCCGAGGGACACCATGACGGCCGAGCGAGCGAACGCATCCGCGAGGTAGCTCGCTCGCGAGCACGCTAGCTCGCGGATGTCAGCGGGACGTTCGAGAGTGTTTACGGGGGTTTTCGCGGCTACCCGGGACGGGTTCGACGAAGCAGAGACACTCACGTTGTCCTGCGGGGTACATATTCGCTGCCGTCGAGTGTAAAAGACCAGATAACCACTAATAAATAAGTAAAAAATTCAACACAAGACCCCGCTGGCCACACCACACGCTTCCCCACAACACACACTGCGAACGACACCACCACCGAACGAGACTGTCCATCTGCAATGGCGTCCGCTAGCGCGGCGCCCATTGGCCGCGCAACCTGGACTAACCGACTCTTCGAGAAGTGCGGCGGTTCGACAATTTTTCGCACCGCGAACCGCAACCAGAGAGCGTTCCGCTCGTTCGTTATACACGCGGGATTTGAACATTTTTTCGAACAATTATTCCGATTGTATCAATTATCCCGAATATCGTATCGTTCGATGAGCGTGAAATTATTCACTTGACATTAATTTAAAACGTCACAACAATTGACTTTTCTGTGATAATTCCTCGGTTGACTCAGAGAACAATGGATAAAAATAGCGATGAATGTGTGTATCGATACGTGTGTGTTAATTTAATTGACACGTCATTATTCCTCTTCCTCTATTTTTCCTCTCCTTTTTTTTTCCTAAAACTCTATTCATTTCATTCTTAAAATATTGCCATTCGTATAATTTCATAATAACCTTGAACTAAAAGCAATAATTTCACGTTACAACGTAATACTCATATATATGCATGATCAATATCCCAGGTAGCAAAAGTAGCCATTTTGACGTTATTTTGCCGTCAAATTAGGTCAAAATGACGTCAAAAAAACTACATTTCCTACCTAGGGGATTACATAAAAGAAACTATAAGTATTATCCCGATCGCGATAACTCCAAATAATAAATTTTGTAATTTCACATAATCCATATCGCTTATAATTTTTCCTTTTTTTCTCGAGCAATATACGTAAATAAAAAAAATTATCGATACATCGTGCTCGATGATCATTATAAATGAAGACTATTGCGCAAGACTTGACGCGCATATTGCGAAACATATTGCCAACCTGCGGTAAAATCTGCCGGATGGCAACACTGACACGGCAAGTTCCGGCCATAGACATAGTATATCTAGACCGAGCGTTTGCCTTTATTTAAGGAGTGGGGGTAAAGATACACGTAGAAAAGGACATACTCTGTTTCGTGCCCCTTGTGTTCTCTCTCGCTCGCACAGAGCATAGCGCTCTCTTTCATCATGCTACGTGCGAGCGAGAGAGAACGCAAGGGGCACGAAACAGAGTATGTCCTTTTCTACGTGCACCTCGGCTCCCACTCCTCAACACTCGGTCTAGATATATTATGTCTATGGTTCCGGCACTGTCCGGCAGTGCGATATCGCGACCAAGTTCGTCGCGTACGATTACGTGTTTACATTTCATCGTTAAAAATGTCGATCCATTTCAGCGGGTGCCGAACGCGCTCCATCGGTGTGATGAGCGCGATCATAAAGCAGTTAAAGAGAATCAATCTAACGCCAGTCAAAAGGATCGACTTTCGTTTCGACCCGTTCCACAAAGACGTCAAGCATACGAGGTTAGTCTCCCTAAAGTTGTCCGCGCATCACAGCGATTTCGCGGGAATTTTGAAACGCGATCGATATAACAATTTTTTTTTTTTCCAGTAGCATCCATACGAATACTCGCGTTTTCGATCATTCTTGTATTCTTGAATAAGATATATCCGTAATGTTCTTGTCAAAATCATATTCGCTCTTTTTAGATTCTTGGAAAATTAAAAAAATAAATGATCTCTTGAAAAAATAAATAATTTCTCGAAAATCGCGAGATGAAAACATTCATGCAAAAGTCGTAATTAGTCTTTTTATTACATAATATGAAACTCGATTAAATACATGAGATTTTAAATATAATGCAAAACGATTTATATCGAAGAGAAAAACTTTTATCTCTCTCTCTCTCTCTCTCGGAATCTGGATTAATATTTTTTCAAAATATTGATACTTTAATTATCCGAATCACGTTATGAAAAAAAAAAAAAAAAAATAAATATATCGAACGTACATAGTTTTGAACAGAATCATATTTCACAAGAGGGTAAAAGCAGGGGGCTGGGTAACAACCACGGCGGACTGTCAAGTCAGGTCAGATCAGGTTAGCGGTCGATGACGTCGATAGTGTACGCACGCGCAACTCGCACCCTCCGCGCTAAGCTAGCAGACGATCCGCAGCCGCAGCCCCCGTTGTTATTTATAGAAGTGTCTTGATCGTGCGGCCGTTATTAGTCGGGAAAGCGTTTTAACCACAGAAATTTCTCGAGCTACTCCGTCGTGCGCTGTGTACGTGTTTCCAGGATAATCCACATTCGAGGTACAAAACGCAGCATGTGCGAGGTAAAGAACGAGACAACTTTTCCCTAACTGTGTGCCCGTCCCGATTCTATTTGACGTTTGTACACAATCGTGGCTGCGCTCGATACTATTCGCGACGTGAATTATCCATCTCTCTCGTTTTTACATTAAATCAGATAACAACAGCTGTCAATCGAGTCAATCCGCGTGAACGTCATTTTGAATAGCTTGTACGTTATTTCCTGCTTTTACTTTTATTTTTAGAATTCTCCCTTATCTAATCCTATCATTCGTTTCGGTTTTCAATCGATAATTATGTAGATGAGACGAAAAGTTAATATAGCGATTAAGATGTTTTAAGATGATTAATTAAATTGGATTATTACATAGTTTTAAATAATTATCCTGAATATTTTGCACAGATATAAAAATGTTTCAAGTTAAAGAAGATGACCATCTATGTATTTATTTTTTTATCACTAATCAGAAATATCAAAGAGAAATGCGCATAGATAAACGTTCCTTGCGATCCGTTATAAAATTTCTTACATTCCTTGTTTTTTTGTTTCAATTCTTGGAATTGAACTTACCATTACATTGGCCACATCCATACGCTTTGCCAAGCATGGAAACGGCTGTAGTTATACGAAGGGTGCTTAAATCTGGCATTGGAAGCGGTAATTGCTGCTCCATTTGTGCCATTTTGCCTGTCAAAGGAAACAATAAACATTGAAAAATATAATGGAAATTCGTAATTCGCGTATTTGACTATCAAGTGACAAAACTGCCAAAGCTAAGGATAGAGAGAGAAAAGAGAAAAGAAGAAAACATAGATTTAGACAATAAAAAATTTAATTTCTATAGCTTTAAAGAGAATGTACAGACATGCGCTGTAATCGATGCGACACTTCATTATAGATAACGCAAAAGAATAACGTGCATAACGCTTTTATTAGTCGGGAAAGCGTTTTAACCACAGAAATTTCTCGAGCTACTCCGTCGTGCGCTGTGTACGTGTTTCCAGGATAATCCACATTCGAGGTACAAAACGCAGCATGTGCGAGGTAAAGAACGAGACAACTTTTCCCTAACTGTGTGCCCGTCCCGATTCTATTTGACGTTTGTACACAATCGTGGCTGCGCTCGATACTATTCGCGACGTGAATTATCCATCTCTCTCGTTTTTACATTAAATCAGATAACAACAGCTGTCAATCGAGTCAATCCGCGTGAACGTCATTTTGAATAGCTTGTACGTTATTTCCTGCTTTTACTTTTATTTTTAGAATTCTCCCTTATCTAATCCTATCATTCGTTTCGGTTTTCAATCGATAATTATGTAGATGAGACGAAAAGTTAATATAGCGATTAAGATGTTTTAAGATGATTAATTAAATTGGATTATTACATAGTTTTAAATAATTATCCTGAATATTTTGCACAGATATAAAAATGTTTCAAGTTAAAGAAGATGACCATCTATGTATTTATTTTTTTATCACTAATCAGAAATATCAAAGAGAAATGCGCATAGATAAACGTTCCTTGCGATCCGTTATAAAATTTCTTACATTCCTTGTTTTTTTGTTTCAATTCTTGGAATTGAACTTACCATTACATTGGCCACATCCATACGCTTTGCCAAGCATGGAAACGGCTGTAGTTATACGAAGGGTGCTTAAATCTGGCATTGGAAGCGGTAATTGCTGCTCCATTTGTGCCATTTTGCCTGTCAAAGGAAACAATAAACATTGAAAAATATAATGGAAATTCGTAATTCGCGTATTTGACTATCAAGTGACAAAACTGCCAAAGCTAAGGATAGAGAGAGAAAAGAGAAAAGAAGGAAACATAGATTTAGGCAACAAAAAATTTAATTTCTGTAGCTTTAAAGAGAATGTACAGACATGCGCTGTAATCGATGCGACACTTCATTATAGATAACGCAAAAGAATAACGTGCATAACGCTTTTTACTTGCAGAGATTTTCAATTTTACATTAGCGCGCCGAAAATCTGTTCAACAAATCCGTATTGTTTGATGAAAACGGAAATCGTGTGCGATCGTTCCGAACCAACAATTACATTCAGTCTTCGTGAGTATAACAAAAGTATTATGTGTTCAAATTCATCATTCATGCTTTAGAATATATTAACATCGCAAAAAAAATTCATTCACACAAGCATTCATTATATGTCATATAATATAAAAAAGTGTTAATAAAGATATTTTAGATATGAAAAATATGTAGGATATTTTAAATATAATTCTGCAGCTATGCAGAATCTGACTGATCTAACAAATTCTTAGTACATTGGGTGTATTAATAAGAAATCTATTTGCTAAATTAATAAGAGTAGAACTGCAATTATTTATTTATTTGCCTAAATTAAATTTTTCTTATATTTTCTCTCCTACCATCGTGATCACGCGAAAATAGATCACACGACTTCTTTACTTTTCAGAATCAGGTGAAAAGGTGATATTAAAAACAGCTTTTTTAACGTCTCTGAACATTTTGGAGCTTTACAACAAACATATTACTAAATTAGTTCCGCCTGATCCAGCTGTGCTTGAAGCTAAAAAAGAACTCGAAGAAAAGAAGAAAAAGAAAAAGAAACAACATCATAAACAAAAAGAAGGAAAAAAGAAGAGGCCAGTAATACTATTGGGCTAATTTAATTGGCGACTTATTTAGATCGCTTATTGACTGGTAATAAATTAAATATCTGATTTTTTGTGTCTAAGTTTTCATTGAAGTTCATTTAAATATAACAAATATTTTCAAATTATACCTTTTCAACATATATCATTGAGATCGCTTTGTCCTATTTTCTGACATGTTTTATAAAGTAATTTAAGTGAAAAACTATACATGTTAATTCGAGAAAGTTGTCAATTATCTACAGCTTAATTATTTCATTTAAATTAATCTTTAAATCTGCTTAAAAGTTCGTAGAAAATAATGTCAAAATAAACATTACAATGATTATCATTTATATTCTTGCAGGGTTTTTTATTTCCTAGAAAAACATTCGATCTGTATTAACTTAATAATTTTGATACTCATCAAAATATTTGATTACGATAGAAAGCCGATCATACAAAAAAAATATCCGTGCAACATTGTTTTGTTGATCTTAAATTTACGGAAAGGAGGATATCAAAAATGGCGAGCGAGATGGGAAATAATAAAGATTATAATTTAAGACTTATCGATATGCTCTACAGTCAAGTTCCAGCCTTCACCGATGTATTTGACGAAGAAACTTGGTATATTTTTGTCGTTTGTTTTGTAGCGGGTACTTTTCTAGTCGCATTTATTCTTTCGAGATTTATAACTATAAAACCCATTGAGTAAATCATGCATAGCGAATTCAATTCACGAGATGTTTTGTATACTTTTTTGTATTACACTTTCTCTAGATTTTCTATAAAATTAGTGTCATCACATCAAGTTTTTAAGCATGTTACAACCAGTAAATTTTTCAATCAAGTCTTATTCTTACAATTAAATAAAATTTTGCGCTAACAAACATCGCAAAAAGAGATATACTTTGTAAAGGTGATGTATCGCAAATCATTTGTGCTCTGATAATAAAATAGCATTAAAGAGATGTACAACTTTGTGTGAAACATTTTATACAAAATTTTTTTTCTCTTGTATAACTTCCTTTAGTATATAAACAACATGATAAAAAAAAACTAAGACTCATATCGATATAATTAATATTTTCGAAAAAATATACAAAAATTTAGGAAACTGCAGTAGGGTAATTGCAATATACTAAAATAAGAGCTCCACAGAGGATATATATATATTTATGCTAGTGCGTTGTAAATATACAAAATAGTCTAATCAACGGCCGACAAATGCTCTTCTTTGGACAAGTCCAAATATAAATTAAAGAATTTAAAAGTTTAACAATTATATTCAAAAACCATATTTCACATCACGCTGCAATTTTTAATTGCATTGCTACTCAATTGATTATTTTCTTTATGAAAATAATGTAAAAACAAAGTGAATAAGTAAATAAAGAAAGAAATTTATAATGTTTTCTGCAATACACCTGAGAAATTCAGAAATTCAGAATTCCTCGATTAGTCATTAGTTACATAATCATTTTTAGTTTTTTCTTTTATTATACATATAATGATTAGTTATATAACAAACAAAATTATATTATTTATCAGCTACATTAGTGCAATTTTTATAGCAATTTCATATTTATAAATGAATAGTTCTGATCCTACTAGCATAATGTAATATTTAAAGAAAAACAATCTCTGATCTACTTTATAAATCAGTTCCGGATTATAAATCAGTTTCGGAATACACAAAAAATAACGCAAGATATCGTCCATACGAAAAGTTCGACAGACCGGTGCGATTCTCGTTTCTCAAGTTCGCCGAGTAATTCTCCATCATCTCCTTTCTTCTGCCCACTTTTTTCTCTTTTTCCTCTCTCTTCCCACTCGTTTTTTTTTTTTTCATTTTATTTGTTTGCATGCGCGTTTTGCTCCTTTCATTCTTTGTCCGTGCATCGTCCTTGCTACGTCTCTTTAAATTTATAACATCTCTCTCGCTCTCTCGTACGCTTGCCTTAAATCGGATTGCTAAGAACTAGGTATCTCCGTCGTATGGAAGATTACTAGAAAAAAAAACTCGCGGTTTCGTTTGAACAAATTAACTTAGTGATTAACGTTGCCCGAGATTAGCAAGATGACGTGTTCTACGCTCGCGATAATAAAATCGTAATACATGAGAACTGAAACAAACAACCATTCATTTTGCTAACACTATAATACATACCATACATAGACAAACACACATGTCAGAATTTATATTTTTTTAAAACCCTTGAATCTTTGCCACTCTTTAAGTGTAATTTATAATCAATTTTCAGCAATTTTTGGTTCGTATTCTAAACATCTATTTAACGCAAGAAGCGGTCAATTCTCGGTCAAGCTAAATGTGCGGTGAAAATATAGTCGATTGTATTTGATAACAGATTTGTGAAAGACCTAATTTAAAAGATTGAGAACAGTATAAGTTTAAAGTAACTATTTCAAGCAACCCACAGAAATCATAGATATAAAGCAATATATGCAAAGAATAAATAAATAGAAATTATAAAGCTAATAGAGGGAGATATTACTACAGCGAAAACAAAGCAATTTATGTTGCAAATAAAATGGCTTTAATTATTTCAAGACGACCTTTCACAGTTATTATAAAAAAGAAAATAAAACGTAAAAATTATATTTTATATTACATAAAATTCTCTTTCAAACTATAGTAAATCTGTGAACCATCTAGGCAAAACAAATGGATAGATCTTTTGTATACGTGTTGATTTCCTTTTTATATTTCCAAAAGTTCAAGATCTTTCGGGAAAAAAAAATTATCGCCGGAATCTTGAAAGAATTAATGGCCAATGGAATATGAGGGAATTGAAAGCGTGATAATTTCGATAAATTCGATTTTGCACCTGCATGTACGCGATCAGACCATTCAATGATCACTATTCTCGCGTGTTCGCAGTCACGGTAAACCAAATTTGGCGAAATTCTATCGATTTCGAATCACGCGATAGCTTCTCTGCGTAGCGTGCTTGACTCACCTTGTTTTGCGTGTTTCTTCGGGATGAAAGTTGGATTACAAGATGCAAGAATTACGGATCGTTTCGAGCGTAGCGTCTGTGTTTCTTCACTTTACACCGGCATTTCCAGCCGTCAGTTCACGCGCGCACGACTATGCACTGCGTTATTATAGATTGTCCACGTGCGTACATGCGAGGGACTACGCGGTCACAACAGCCGTCGCGCTGCAACGGCTATCACTCGCGAACTCGGGAAATCGCATCCCTCACAGCCTCCGACGTCAACAAAGTCTTCACACGATGCGTACACGTGACCACGCCGACTCCCTGCAACACAACACCCATGCATGAATGTCAAAATTTATCTCTTTACGCTCGTACTCTTTTCGCTCTCTTTCAAACTCGGTGCGCTCGCAAGATCAAGAAAAGACAGGCAGGCAGGCAGGCAGTAATGATAAAGTTTCTACTTTTAAATCCTAGAAAAATTCTTTATCTATTTCTTTAAACAAAAATGTGTTTAATTTCCTGAAAATAAATTATTCATAGGCATCTTTTGAGAGATAACGTTAAGACTTACATTTTTACTCATTTACATATGATTTCAAAACAGCATATAACAAATGCGTACGAGTGTGTAAATTATTTTCTCGCAATCTTTTTTTTATTTATGTTAATCCAACTTAATCCGATTGTTATGTTTAACATCCGTCGTAACATTATCGTAAAAAAATAATGTAATGACAGATAATTTTTTTTTTTTATAGGATGTAATCCTGTGTCCGTCTTTGCAAAAGTAGTCATTCTTTTACTTCAATACACGCGTAAAAGATGAAACATATAAAATAAAAAATACACTCGATGTGCAAGGCAGTTGTCAATTGTCAACAAATGGCATAATATTTCTCGATTCTATTTCAACTTTGCCGTCGTCTGTTCATACGAACGTTTGCACGCGCGCGCAAGTGATATCGTTGTGAATGATGACAAAAGCCGAGAGAACCAAGTTCATCAATAATCGACACAATTAAATAAATCCGAGCACTCTGCCCATTTACTTATCGAATCGCTCGATATCCAATTTTTTTCATCTTTCTTTCGGAGAATTTATTATATAAATGTCACATTTAAATCTCATTTAAAAATATTTCAAAATATTTATTGTAATATATTTTATGTAGAATGTAAAAACGAATTGAATTGCAGACATCAAAGTTTTATGAAAAAGAAAAAATGTCACAATATGTGTGCGTTAAATAAAACTATTCCAAACAGATCGCTACTTGGAGTATAGCAATCGATATATACCTAACGCACACCGTGCATACTTATAAGACAAACTAAAGCATCGCGATAAAGTATAACGTGATTTAAAAGTAGATACGTGAACGATGTTACCGTCGTCTAACTTCGACATGCTCTGCATTGTGAAATATTTAGCTATGCGTTTCTCGTGTATTATCTTAATGTAACTAATTTATTTGAATTGATCGAATTCTCGGACTAGATAAAATTCTTGGTTTCTGTTGTTCTGTATATTGATTTTCGAATATCTTCTATGGAATAAAAATGAAAAGTTAACGAGATGAAATATCACGACGCAACGCTTTTACGATCATTGTTCGTGTCGTCAGATTTTTATCCGCGCGTCCTCATCAATCGCAATCTGCTAACGTAGTATAACAAATCAATGATCCGAAGGAAAATCATTGTACAATTTAAATATTCGAAAGACAATTATTTATTACTCGGACTTTAAAATTACGGCTTTAAGAATATATAATTCAACTTTTATTCTTATTAATTAAAAAATTACATCGAAAAACGCGCTAAATATATGAAACAAGTGTGACGAGTGCAATGAATTGTTGTTTCGAAAACATCGTTAAATTAATTCTCTTCTTCGAGCGGTGCGTAAGCCGAACGCGGAAAGAGAAACGTTACTTCCGCGTACGTTCAACGCGTCGCATACGCACAAAGAACGCGTAGCAAGTACACTATACATCCTCCGTACATCTCCGTATATATTGTCTGTACGTACCGCGAGCGACGAGAAAAGAAATTGGGTCGTCCGACCGGTCGCGCCGGACTCGCGCGAGTGACGTTTCTCGGAGCACGTTTTGCCGGACGATAAATCGCGAAAGGCAATTTCGCGTGCTTCCTTATTTAATCCCTTAAAATTATTTAAAACTATCTGCAACGTTCTACACGAATCTAGATATTTTTTTTTTTTTTAAGTCATGACCGAGGGTACTTTAAACACGTTTTATCATATGTATACAATTTTACAAAAATTGCGTTCCCCCCTATTAATCTTTTAACGATGTTATGCAAATGTATTAAAAATACTCTGATAAGAACGAAATTAATTAACTATAACGGTCGTAGATAAAGATACCATAAATAGAATTCGTTACAAAATAAATCATCAAATCAAACGACGCAATTTCTATCGTTCAGAAGCTATCGTTATTTATCGCATTATATTTTGCACGCGGCAAACATTACGCACGTCGCCACGACAACGAAAAGACAATGAAGACAATGACGACGACGACGACGACGACGACGACGACGAACAAGTACGAGAACGAAGCCCGAAGGTAATTGATACCTTATGGTCTGCTTAGAGCGCGCGACCAATGACACTTGTCTAACCTTCAATTGAATTCCTCGGCCGCGACGAATTGTTCTCGCGATCAGCGTGTCAAAATGCCTCGAAATGCCTGCGCGCATGACGCGACGCAAAAACGCGACGCGGACACGACTTCTTCGCGGCCACTTGGCTCGCGAACCGGATCGGCCAGAATCAAAACAAAGAAGAGAAACACTCGGTGCGCGCGAATCCGCATCGCAAAAACAGACTTACACGGATGTAACGGATGCGTGACTCCTGCGTCGTGTCCCGATGTCGACGTCTACGTACGCATCGCTCCCGCGTCTTTCGGCACCATTTACCGTCCGTCCACCACCTCCACCTCCTCCGTCTTCTTTTTTTCTCCTCCTCTTGTGTTTGCCGCTGCTGCTGCTCAAGGCGTGCCCTCCGCTTTCACTCACGACGCGATGCCGCCGGACGCGCGATCTCCGCGGCGCGGAGCCGCCAAAAACGATCACCAAGTGTCAAGGTTGCCATTGTGCCACACGTATGGGCTGCGCGCGCGGGTATCTGCGCTCTCGCACACAGTCTCGCTACCTCGCGTCACCTCTTCACTCCCCCACCCTCTCTTCCGTTTTCCCTAGCCTATGCCTGCTTGCCTGCTCGCTTGTCTTCCCCCGCCCGCTCACAACACCACCGCCGCGGTACCGCTATCACAACAATGGCATTAACGCGATACCCGCAGCTTATTACACGATGACACTGGCCACGGTGCGTCGCGGCTCGCCGCAACGACCGATCGTATACACACTCGCAAACGAGAAACTCGGGCCTCGTTCGACCCGACACGTTATTTCAGCCGCGGCTTTTTCAGCTCTGAATTTCGCCGAGGCGCATTCGGCGATCAGCGTTTCGCGAGGGAGTCCCCCTACTACTTGTTCGATTCGCGCAGCCGCGCGCGCGCCTCTCAGGGCTGTAAACAAGCGGGCGCCCGCAAACGGGGTCTTGTTTACAAACAAAACGCCCGGCTGCTTCGATCGAAGTGGAATCCGCGCGGCAACGAGCCCGCGCGTTCCAACCGGTGTCTTTTCACGAATTGTACTACGCGTGCATATATCTCTCAGAGGAAATTCATGAATTATATTTGATGTTATTAACGTTTAAAGAGGAAAATATATATATGAGACACCCGCTAATATTTATATTTTTACCTACATTTTATACGTTCGTTTATATCATAGAGGGAAATCTTGACTCTCACTGTTCGATTTTTCAAATGTTACTTTTGTTGAAAAGATATATTTTACCTGTTACCATTCTTTGTTAAGAACTATATATATTTGTTTCATTTTTAAGATTTTTATGTAGTCGATGTTATTTAATTTATAGGTATTTTACTATACTAACCATGTCTAATTAACACTTTTACATATCATTCGCTTATGTCAACATGTTAATATTAAAATTTTACGCATAAAATCGATTGGAGCAATTTTTCTTATTTTTTATACACACACACGTATACGCACACTTTTATTTCTTAAATTGATATTTATAGCTATAAAAACAAAAAAAAATATTCCGCTCTTTAAACTTTATATTATCATTGCATGCTAAGTGTGTTAATAATAAATGTGATTAAATACCTGTGGTTTTATCATAAGGAGATAATATTGAAAGTACCCAGAACTTTGGCTTCTCCAGCTTACAACTGTGCCTGAATGATGTCATAATCAAACAACCAATAGAATACTGCCATGAATCAACCATGCAACACCTGACAACACATTTCACGGCGTCCCCCCAACCTACCTTCCCTTCCTTGACCTAACCTCTTTTTTCCTAGCAAAAAAAGGAAATTAATTAAAATTATTACATCAAATGTTCATCATAATTATTATAATTCGACATTACGGTTACTTATGGACATATTTCGTTTTTTTTTTATTCAATCCAGCCAAATGATAAAATAGACCCTTGATATTAAATATCGATTATCGCGAAGGGCCAATAAAGCGCTTGTGCGTCGTAAACAAAAATGCCCGATTGGACCATCGTTTTCCCGCTTTTTTTGGCGATTTTATATTTCATTGCAATTATCTATCATAACAATTTAGTGCATTGTGAATAAAACATACATTATTCTTCTCTAAGACTGTTTTCTTTTAATTTTAGATAATACAATCAAATTTCATTCTAAATATATATACTTAAATATGCTATATATATATAATAAATATAGCTGATAAATAAATTGTACTATTTGTTAAATTCTGCATTTTATTTAAGCAATAATAAATCCAGTAAACATGTATTGTATGTATACAAAATTGTCCATTATTACATATGTGTAATTTTAATAAATATACATGATCAAATTTTCTATTCATTTCTGTTTAACGTTTCTCTATATCGACATGTTTACTAATCTTTCATTGATGTATAAATACAGGATTATCGAACACTTAGAAAAACATTTGCATATATATTTTCAAAAAACATGTTACCTAAATTATATCGGAGAGGAATATGGTATCCATTAAAAAGACTTGTATTGTAGATTATTATATAACATAATATATATATGCAATGTGCATGGTTTCCATATAGAAAAAAAACCTCTCAAAGATGTGTAGAAATCCTGTTCTTAATCTAACGCCATGCCTTCATCGTCATCGTCCTTATCGGGACTAGCGGCTGATGGTGATTGCTTCTTACTCTTGTCATCCTGCCCCTGTTGCGTTTGCTGTTGTCCCTGACCGCTCTTCACTTCGGACTCCAGAGCGCTGACGAATTCTTCGATGTTTCCACTGGCTGCGGCATTGACGGCATCCGATCCCAAGCCGAATTGACGGATGACAGGGCCCGCCTGGCCCGACTGCAAAGCAGACCAGAACATTGATAGCGCCTGGGAGAACTGGGGAGACGAGAGCGTGGTAGACAGGTTGTCCCCTGGTGGTAAGTGCATGTTCATGGCACTCTCCAGGCTCTCCGACGTGGAGATCGCCGCCGGGATGGCGTTGGTCAGCTCTGTCGCCACGCCCCTCTGCCGGACAATAAGCTGCGCTGTAGCTGGACGAAAACAACAGATATACCCGGAGAAACTTCCCCAACTGCTCAGCAGAGCCAGAGTCTCCGACAACCAGGAAAAGTTCAGACGGATAATAGTATCAAATAGTGAGAAAACCATGCCTCTGCCTTTCGATCTATATGTTATTTGATCACAATCCTCTCTTTAATAACTATTAAATTTAGTAACTAAATTAATATTGTTAATTCTTGAAATGATTATTCCACATACACATGCTCTATTTTTAATATTTCTTATGAAAAAAGTATTTTCTGCTAAAAACAGGTTAAAAGCATATAAAGCACGCATTACTAAACATAATTTTATAGTGTGATATAAAAGATGTATAAGATACTTAACAGTTTTTTAAAGGAATATTATATATCATATTGTATGCAACTACATTAAATGATTATGTAATATTGAGAGTGTAAATGACAAAATGTGTATGTGTATATTGTGTGTGCAATTGTCCCATAAATTATTAAAACTTTACCAAGTTTCATAAACAGAGAAAAACATATTATTCTCCACAAATATATGAACTAACTTTTAGTTGTAGCACTCATTAAAATTCCAATTTAATATAAATGACACATTAGTTAAGTGCAAAATCCATTATTCTATCATAAATTTGTTTAACCATAGTTTAGTTAATTTAAATGCATAACATAATTTCAATATTTTCAATTTGTTAATAACTTTTGCACTATAACAATGTACTACACGATTCTTCTAATTTTCATCTTATGAATAATCAACACAAAAAATTCCTTCTTATTCAATTGTTTTTTGTTCATTCAAAGAACAGCTTTAGATACTTATAAGACAGTGCTTGAACGAACACTGAATATTTTTCCACCTAACTTCTGTTATCAAGAATGGCACTTTATATCACTGATAATGATAGCAGCTATAAAAAATATGCAATTAGTAATATAATCTTATTTTTTAAATTCTCGATATTTTCTTGTCAGATCTCACGTTAAGAACTTTTCTAGATAGATTTTCTCTTAGTTTTTGATTGCACACATGTATGATGACACATTATTTATTTTTACTTACACAATACTCTCTCTTTGTATCATATTTTTATATACACACATTTTGTGAAAATACTCTCTTTCCATTTATCTCATTTTACTCTCTTATATTAATATAGAAATGATTTTAATACAATCCAGTAATTTTCAATATTGTTTTATCATTTCACTTGATAAGAAAATTATAGATCACACATATTCAATAACATAAAATCAGTCACAGATTTATAATATTATATTATATTAATAACATAGAAGAATCTCTTTGACAAAACATTTCCAGAAATGTATTAAGAGCGTGTGTGATCTTGCATTTGTAATCTTTTTTTTTTTTTTTTAAATACAATGATAAGATTAAAAGTGGATTTAATCTTATCATTGTGTTTCAAAAGACATAATGTCTATTGATATGAATTAAACCCTAAATTGATGTTATAAACAACAAGTTCTAATAATATATTATTAATGTTATTATGTAACTATAAAAATATTTATATAATTTTATTTATTTATAAAATATAAATAAATA
>NW_021848825.1:891760-899590 GCF_003651465.1 Formica exsecta | reverse complement strand
TTTATAAAATATAAATAAATATAAAATGTTTTAATATCAGATTCAAAATCGTTTTCAAACATAGATAGAATTTAATTGCATAATATAATATATCACTTTTTAAGAAATTGATCAAACTTTTGACTTATTGCTATATGATTAAAGATATTTTTGCTGAAAAAAAAAACCAGTTTTTTATATAATATTTAATATTGCAGTTTTTATTTAAGCATTTATTTAGCAAAAAATAAGAACAAAAATGATGCACATGTTTATATAAAACAAAATTTTTTCTAAAAATTTACTAATATGTATATTAAATAAATATATAATTTACTAATATATATATATATATTATATAAACACCTTATAATGCAATCATATAATGTATTTAAACTTTGTTTGACATTTTTAAAAGGCAGAATGTCCCAGAATCATTGAATATCTTTGTGACTGCTTCTTTTATGGCAAATTCGGAAACAAGTAGAAGACACACATTTAAAATTAACTAAATGATAAGATTTTGTCTTCTATTTTATATCCAAAGCTTAATTTATTGAAAATTTGTTAAAATGTAAAAATGATAAATGTCTTTATATTTTATTAAATAAGAACTAATTCCAAGAAGACGAAAGAATTTAAATAAGGATTTGCTCTGTGTAAACATATACTTATGTAATAAGCATTAAAAATTTGTGACAAAGACATCTTTTTTAAAAATACTGTGTCTTACATTAGAACTGCTATCATTTAATTATTTCATGCTAATTCAAAATTTTAATCAAATTGTTATAATGTTATTAAAAAACAGAATATTGCACTATTTGGATATCTGGTGATATCACCCAGCCATTTTTAGCAAATTTGATTATTCTCTAATTAGAGTCAAAAGTGGATAGAATATACATATATTTAGATTCATTCATTAGATAGATAAGAAGAAATGATATAACATTACCTGTGCAGCTGGTTCGGTTCGAGATGGTGTAGGAATTTCTGATAGAAAATTCTGCAAGTCACTAAGCTGTATTCTATTGTTTGAACTTGCTGTTGTTGTGGCCGGAGTGGACGGAGCTGGTGTTCGCGCTGACAATTTATTATTATCTAGATAATATATTATCAAAATATGCTGTTGTAATTGATTAAATAATTTGACTCACTCGAAGATTTAGAGTCTGTATTAGGTCCAGGAGTTAACGAATGGGGTGGTCTGGCTACATTAGTAGTGGCCGGAGTAGACGAAGTTGTGGTGGAAGCTCTTGTACTTTGAACACTATGTGGTCTATTCATTGTACCTAATAAGCTACCTAGACCACCGATCTGGCCAACACCACCAAACAATTGTATAAGCTGTTGTTGCGACATGTTATTCAACAAATTCTGAAGATCTCCTTCTGCATTAGCACCGCCACTTCTTTGGGACCCTGGTGTCGGCGGATTATTAAGTACATCATTAATCTTTCTGCAGTGCTCTTCATCCTTATCAGTTTTAAGATCCTGCGAAAAGAAAACATGAGCATTTTCAACTATAAATTTCTATTAAATAGAGTATACACTAATATAAAATTATATTCTTACCTGTAACCAAAAGAAGAACTTCTTACTCGACGACTTGAATCGTAAAAGATATACTCTGCCAGTTTTACACTGAGGAACGTGTTTAAATTCGCAATCGTCAGGGAAGATAATTAAATCCTGAAAAAAACATTTATATAGACATATACATATAATATTTATATCATAGATATATGCATATATTTATATTGTATATTTAATACAAATGACAAATCAATATACTGTAATGTACAATTAAGAATAAAGCAATTTTTAGAGTGTGAGAACTAAAAAGCGTACGGCAAATTGGTCAAATTTTTAGAGATCCTTTAAAGAACAAGAATTATCATCATACATCTTCAACCACTCCGGTGGTGCGATCCTTCCAGCAGAAATGCATTAACGAATCATCGGATTGATAGACGTAAAGCTGACCCTTTCGCGTGTCCGGATAAACCATCTTTCCTTTCACGGTCATCTTGCCAGCCTTAAATTCGACTAGATTTTTTGAGGCGCCACGCGACGCGTTATTACCGAAAAGTGCTCCGCTGGACATTTTTGCTGATATATATATATAAAAATTGCTTTTTGACACGAACAAGATCAAACGACTAATTCACCACCTTACTTATGAGACGCGCCGATGACACTGCACTTTAAAATGGCGGTGCGAGAAGCAGAGCAGACTCTATGGCATAAGAAAAAAAGAGAAAGAAGATAAATTAAAGAAAGGAAGCGCGAGAGAGAAGAAAAGACAAGACTTCAACTACTAGCGCCACAACGTATATTTTATTTTCTTTTTTTCTCTTCTATATCCGATTTTATATTTTGAAATATATCCATTCGAATGCAAATACAACATTCGAAATATATTTCAAACGTAACAGGAGAGCATGAAAACTGGACATAATTTGTACTCGGACCAATCAGAATAATTATGAATAAAACACTATGAGAATTTTCCAGCAAGAAACACACATCAACACAATTGGCTATGAAATAGAAACATTTTCGGGACATTAAAAATTCTCTATTCAATAGCCAATTGCGTGACATCGTGTTCCTACATTATGTTTTCACCATGTTTTTTTGCTAGAGAGATCCCTTTATAAGCTGTGTTCCGGTTCACCACCCGGGTGCACCCGATATTATAGTATACGTGACATATACTATAATATCGGGTGCACCCGGGTGGGGAATCGGAACACAGCAATATTCGCGATATTTTCTATGGTTGCAATAAACTCTGTTGGACTTGGACGCGTATTTATATGAAACAAACTACATAACGTTGTGCACGTGTGCACATATTAATTTTATTTATTAATCGTGTTCCTTTAAGTGTTGCATTGTCGATATAAAACGAGAATACAGAATATTATTATTAGTGTTTTTATCGAATTATAGATGATTTATTATGATTGTATGTTTAATTGAAATCATTTAAAATTTGTATATTGCCGGCTTTCATCTCCTGTAAGGTTATTTGAAATAACGTGCAAGAAAAAAAAAGGAATACAATTGGAATCATATTTATCACATAAATCAACTGTATTTCAGAAAAGGAAATATATATTTAATTATATATTGCAATGACAAATCAAAGACCAGTTTCCTGTGGATTGGATTTCTGCTATGCTGCAAATTTAAATGAATGTCTAGCTTATGCAAACGATTCAAAGTAAGCCATCATTAATTTTATATATTTTATTCATCGAGTTTTCAGTATATCTATTTCATGTTATGCTACATTTGTATTTTGCTTCATGCTTTCAGATATGACTTTATATGCATTCCTTTGGTTCATCCTTTATTCAATAGAGAATTTATTTCTGGTCCTGCCAAGGATCGTCCAGGACCATTTACCAGGCCTGATTTAATTTTATGTAGTTCAGGTATATAAATTATAAATATAACCTTATATCTCTATATTAATTATATATATCAATATTATTAATACTTAAAATATAAATAAATCAAAAGTGTATATATGCAATCCACAATTTTATTTTGCAGATTGGAATAATTTAATAATTGGCAAATTTTCGCCGTTTATCAATGTGGATTCAACCAATCCAATTATTAGAAAAAATAGTGAAGAAACCTTGAATCAAGAATTAAGTTTAGTTAGCCATTTTGGTTTATCAGGAGCAACTTTAAAGTTAAAACATGGGATAAATAAAAATGTGAATCTTGCAAGAATTATTTCTGACAAAATATCAAATAACAATACTAATTTTCAGGTAACAACTTTTATTTTAATTACTTTCAAAAATTGTTTCATTCATGAGAGAAAAAGAGATAATATACTTTTATAAATAAATATCTTAGAATAAATGTGTTTAATGTGTTATCTTATATGAATTAAAAAGAGAAGAAAATATGCTTATCAAGTATACAGAGCCTTCATTCTTTTATTTATCTCAAGTCATAAAATAAGGATAGTGTGCAATTTAAAATAATTAAAATATTCTATTAATATAGATATGGATACAAGTTCCTATGGAAAATCCAATTAGACAAGCCTATTCTTATAGGACAGAGGATTGTCCAGCAGACGAGAATCCATGGGAATGGTGGAATGCATTTAGAACAATATGTGACTATAATAAAAGATTAGGAGTTGCGTTAATTGTTAGTCATGACGTGCCTGAAATGGAAGAGGTAAACTTTTTAAAAATTAAAATTATTCAATATAAATATCAATATGCAATGCATCAATAAAATTACTCTAAACTTAAATACCAGATAGATAAATGGCTTGGAGAACCAGTGAGATGCTTGATTTTACCGACGACGATATTTCTAACTAATAAAAAAGGATATCCGGTACTAAGTAAAGCACATCAAGCGATAGTAAAAAGATTCGCTGCATTAGAAGTGCAATTCGTTTTGACGGGCGCAACGCGTTATCAAAGTATTAGCTATTATCATAACTATCTTGATTATCTATGGAAGGTAAAGCTGTAAGAAAATTGCAAACAGTTATATCAGAAGATTAATACTTTATTTTGTAGAATATAGGAAATAATGTTTTCATTCCTTTAGGGATGCCAGAGTGATGGAACAATAGAAAAATTTGCTCGAGGATACGAAGATTATTTGCAATGTCCGTTACAACCTTTAATGGATAATCTCGAATCACAAACTTATGAAATATTTGAAAAGGATCCTGTGAAATATCGAGAATACCAGAGCGCTACATATGAAGCTATCAAAGCAATCGTATCCAAGATTAAGGAGGAAGAAAGAAAAATGTAAGGTAGAACATGTAATAATGTGATATCTGTAAAGAAATATAATTGAAAATTTTTAGAGTCATTATGGTAGTTGGTGCTGGAAGAGGACCACTTGTAACCGCATCTCTAAATGCTGCAGAAATGGCCTATCAGGAAGTGAAAGTATATGCAGTAGAGAAGAATCCGAATGCTGTGATAACGTGAGAATTTTTTAAAATAAAGATTTTATGTCCACACAGATATTGTATGTGTATGTGTATACACATACATGTAATATCTAGATATCATGTGTGTGTGTGTGTGTGTGTGTGTGTGTGTGTGTGTATTATATATATAAAAGTATATATTGTTTCATATTATCTACATTTATAGATTACAGGCTCTTCAGAGAGATATATGGAAAAACAAGGTTACAGTAGTATCATGTGACATGAGGGACTGGAATCCTCCCGAAAAAGCTGATATTATTGTTTCCGAATTACTCGGGTCCTTTGGTGATAACGAATTATCTCCAGAATGCTTAGATAATGTCATGAAATTCCTACAAGGTTTGTATTGCATACTGTATTATATAAATTGCGTGTATTATAACTAATATAAAAATTTGTAATTATTTACTTTTTTGGTTTATAAATTTGATAGATGATGGAATCAACATACCACAATCATACACTTCATATATTGCCCCTATGCATTCCTCTAAACTGTACAATGAAGTAAGACAACTTAGAGATAAAGATAAACATCCATTAGCTCATTTTGAAACTCCATACGTGGTGCATCTTCAAAATAAATATGACATAGCAAATCCAAAGCCACTTTTTACATTCAAACATCCAAACACAGGTTTGTATAAATATAAAACATCCATCACACAAATTTGTCTGCATTTTAATAATTTTAATCTTTTTATTTGTAATTATTTAGATGTTATTACTGATAATTCGAGATATGAAACAAAAACTTTTCAAGTGGAACAGAATTGCGTGTTACATGGATTTTCAGGATACTTCACAGCAATTCTATATGAAAATATCACATTGAGCATAGAACCTAGCACATATAGCCCAGATATGTTTAGCTGGTTCCCAATCTTCTTTCCAATTAAGGTATACATAAAGTGATGTAATATATAAATCCTGATAGATATGAAGATAAAAATATTTATTGATGCAGGAACCAATACAATTGAAAGCAGGAGACGAAATAGTGGTTCACTTTTGGCGCAGATGTGATTCTAAAAAGGTGTGGTATGAGTGGTGTCTTAGCAAACCTATTCCAGTCTCGATTCACAATTCAACTGGTCGTTCTTCCACTATTGGATTATAATGTAATAATTCTGATTTTTCTTTGTTTAAGAATTTCTTGTCAACATACGTTGACATAGTTTATTAAATGTCGATTGTGTAACTAAATCTTTATAGAGAATTATAACATTTTATAATAATTACATAATTAAATATTTCTAGCGAATCTAGGCAACATTACATATATTAATGTAATATTTTTGCATTAGTTTAATTTATGACTTGTAAGATTGCCTAGTTCTTAATATCATGACAAGAATTCAATTTGATAATAGAACTTGATGTAAAATTAATATGAATATTTCTATTTATGTGTGGTTGATGCAGAAAAGTACTACTTCCAAAAGGTTTATTACTTTATATTACTTTGAAAAAATTATATGTACTCAAACATAAAATTTTTTCATCACCTGGTATAGGTTCACCATCGAGTGATAATTATTGATACTGTAAAACGATAAAAAGATTACAGGAATATATATATATATATATATAGGCATAAAAGATACTTAAGTAGTCGATGTGTGAAAGAGATACATGAATGCTATTTTACTGTAGACATTTTTTTATATATTGATAAGTTTATATGACACCGATCTCAGAGGTCAATGATATGCTAGAACTTTGATAACTTGTATGACGAGATATTCTCAACACGTGACTGTCTTATTAACTATCTCATAAATTCACGTGATGTACAGTTCAAGTAACATTGTGTAAATTTCATATGAATACATTGTAAGTAGCATTATCAAATCTTATACTCATATGACAATGATTTTAAATGTACGTATGTACATTTAATATTTATAATAAATTTCTACTTTCTTGACACATCAGCAAATTCTTTTTTTGTATAAATTCTTTTAATCTATCAAAAAGAAAAAAAAAATATTACAATCCTGTTGGATTATGTGTATAGAAACATGAGAAATTCTTTTTATAGATTTTGTTAAAAAAGTTGCGACACAATTTATGTCAACAAAATCTGAAAATATTATTCTTAACAATCTGACGAATAACATTCAAATGCGAATATTTAATTGCTGAGAATGCTGACTATGATAATCGAAATATAAAACTAGTTCAATAGCTCAAAGGTTGGAGATCATATGCTGGAGGATCACGATGTTGGAATTATACTCTTACGATTATTTAGACGGAACAATACAAATCACTATTTGAAGAGGGTGTACTCTCTATAAGGGTGGAAAAAAGTGGTCAATATTATTAGCGAATCTTTCATACGTTATTATACGGATATATATTTATATGTGTTTATCGGTCTCGTGTTGGCTCGTTTAGATATTTAAATATTTAGATTACACACATTTCTCCGAGACGAGATAAGAGAGCCAATGACGACAGAAGCAGCCGAGCAGCGGATCGTCCGAGTTTCCTCTCTCATTATTCGACCTGATTCGGCCAGCGATCGTTGTTTTACTCGCGGAAAGGGTTGAAACAAGAGGGTTAGATCGTGCACGGATCACGCACGATTGCGATACAGGGAGCTAAAAATGGCACGATTGATGGTACAAATCGGCCGGTGCGCAATGAAAACGTTTGTCTCACAAGGCGGGAACGATTTATTCGGCAGAACCGCGCAATCGAGAACATCTCTCGCCGCATTACGTTCCATAACCACAACTCGATGCTTGAGAGCTGGTAAGTGTGCGAGAATAGCGAATCAATGTGCCCGACTTTAGTCTTTTTGAAGAGCGCAGATAATAACTGGAAAAAAAAAATATATA
>NW_021848825.1:888645-891703 GCF_003651465.1 Formica exsecta | reverse complement strand
TAATAATATATAATATAATAAACATTTACTAGCAATTTTACTAATTTCTCGGCTTTATCTCGTTATTTCATCCAATACTATAATTTACGTTACCGATAATTAATTGCTTGATTATTTTTATATAAATAAATCATGTAATTAAAATTACAATTGCGATAAATACATGATTTTTTTTTAGAACGATGGTATACCGATAAACATGAATGGATAACAGTGGACGGCAAAGTGGGCATAGTCGGTATATCGGATTACGCGCAGGATGCTCTCGGAGATGTGGTGTTCGCGCAACTTCCTGATGTGGGATCTACGGTAAAAAAAGAAGGTAGGAACATATATTTTTTTACTTAACAATCATACTTTGGCAGAAATGAGACTCTAAAAAATTAAAAAGATTAATCTGTATATGCTCCACCAAAAATTTTTACTATTCTATCTCTAGAATATATAAAACATTCTTAGATTTATATTACATTTTATACTTACATTTTTACTCCTGTAAACTAAATATATAAATACTGTTTGACTGATGAAACCTTGCATATATTATATAACATACACACAATATAATTTTTAAATTTAAATTTATAAGATCTTTTCTCACATAGAAAGTTCAAAACTATGATATTTCAGAGGAATGCGGAGCTCTAGAATCAGTGAAGGCAGCTTCGGAATTGATAAGTCCAGTCAGCGGGAAAGTTATAGAGAAAAACGAGACGGTCGAAAATAAACCCAGCTTAATTAATACATCTTGTTATGAAGAAGGTTGGCTGTTTAAAGTAGAGTTAAACAATTTAGATGAAATCAAAAATTTGATGAACGAAGAGGCTTATAATAAGTTTCTAAAATCAGATGCACATTAAATCCACAGACTAGAATAATTTTCTTTGACATAATTAACAATTCTATTTGATATTGAACTTTGATAACTTGTATAACGAGTTTTTTATATATTAAAATCTCTCGTTTTCAAATAAATGTATATATACGTATATATATTTATATATATATACATACACATATACACAAACTATATGAATATATAAATATATATTTCTCATTGTATTTTATGAAGAATTGTTATAAGCTTTGCATCTCAATCATTGAAAGCAGCTGACATCACATATATCATTTTATTCAGTAGGTTTATAAGTAATGAAAATGAATGTTAATTCTTTTTAATGAAAAACTTAGTGCGTTAGCAATAGCGTTTTATGTTTTCTTAGTACAACATATATGATTTTAATTATCCGTATTATGGTGATATCGATTATTACATTACTGTTATTGTTACTACAAAATGCAAATATGTTGTATGTTAATGCATCACATGTATACAATATAGCTCCATATAAAGATTTAACGTTTCTTTTTTTTTTTAGCAAATTAAAAATTGATATTTGTTGCGATAGTTGCAATATCTTTATTAGTCACTGTGCAATGTTCTTTGTATTATATTTATACAAAGCAAACAAATATTGTGATATACAAGTTGTTTAATACATGAATAATAGCATTCAAGTTACGAATTATGATAGTATTTCTTTTTTCTTTCTTTTCGAGTGCACAAGGACATTAAAATTTTGTAATAATTGTACATCCTAACAAGTGATTGAATAATCATAAAATACTATTTCCGAATCTCGCAAAATGGCATATCGACTGATATACCATTTTCAACTCTCCTTCCGAATATGTCTTTAGCAATTTGGTAATCTGGTACTAAATGAGGAAAATAATGTCATTGTGGGGGTTCAACCAGTATAGCATATAAAAAATAGCACTGTTAGCTCTAGAAAGGAACAGTTATCTGTTAATAATAAAGATATATTTACAGTCAATTATAATTTTTCTACATAATTTACAATTGCCAACTGCTAATGGCAGTGTTATAACAACGCATAATAGTTCTTTTTTCTTTTAAACTTTATTCCAATATTTTATTGGATCAAAGAATCACATTGATATTAAATTAGATTATTTGCCAATCATAATTGGTAACTGTACATATTTAACATAAAAAAATATACATAACGCTGTAATTATCGTATTTACTAATTACAATTGTTAATAAACATGTTGTGACAGATCGAATCATTAATCGGGATGGACTTGCATATAGGATGAGGCGTTTTATAGAGCGTGGCATATTAATAAAATACATTTAAGAAAATATATCCATTTTAGAAGAAAATATCTGAAGTAAAACTTGCAAGATGTTGCAAAGGAATATGTAGCGGCTATATAATACTTGATGCCATTTTTCAAAGAACGGCATATTAATAAAATACATTTAAGAAAATATATCCATTTTAGAAGAAAATATCTGAAGTAAAACTTGCAAGATGTTGCAAAGGAATATGTAGTGGCTATATAATACTTGATGCCATTTTTCAAAGAACGAAAATTTGATCATTTTTTTCAACATAATTTTGTTAAATATTTGCATAACTTTTAGCACCATGTAAATGTTCATATTGCTGTATTAATAAAAACGTGCTTGTAAATGCTTCTGATATAATCTCGTTACTTCGTTTACATGTATCTTCATAGGCATACACACTTATGTTATTACATGCTTATTAGAATTACAATGAAAAAATAACTAATGTCATAATTGGAAAACTTGCATTAATATTTAATCAAATGTTGTAATTAGATGCAAAACTTATATTAATATTTAAAAAAATCATATTATTTAATTTTCTTTGACCATCAAATTCTCTAGAAAAAAATAACCTTTTATTAAAAAAAAAAATTGTTTCAAAAAATTTTAATTTTAATAAAAAAATTATATATTTTTAGGGTGAAGATATTATTGCCATTAAATATCACCTTCCAAAATCTTATGCGTAATTTTTATTTATAAAAAGAAAAAAGGTCTTTTCCTAAAATTAAACTTTAAAAAAGATCAATACGTCACGCTTTACATGCCTTAATCCTATATACCAATATATATACATAGAGCTATATCTTCAAAATTTAGTTTTTTTTCTTAACATAGAAAGAGAGGAGATGATTGCGATTAATACGATTTGTCCCAAAATTATCAGACCGACAC
>NW_021848825.1:887710-888384 GCF_003651465.1 Formica exsecta | reverse complement strand
GGAGGTCTCAGAAATGAAAAAAGACGATGTACAATAAATAAACGGTAGCGTGAACTTGTCTCACCCAAACAGCAATGTATGATTTAAAGCGATTTTTTTCAATTGTGTAGTAACTAACACATGGTAAGTGACACAATTATAACTAATTTGCAGAAAATACAATAATAATAACTAAGATCTAAAATGTGGACATATACAATGGATACGATATTTTTAATAAGTTGTATTACATGTCGTAGTTTCTTAATGTGTAATTATACACACTGTACGGATTAAAAATATCTGTTTATGCATATTACATTCACTCATTTCACTCAAATTGCTATCTGGGCGTCTATTCTGAGGTATGTGGTTACTAAAAATGTAAAAGTATAAAAACTTAATACAGATATGAAGAGGTAGTCATTCGTGTCGTGAGTTAAATAAAAATCTTTTTTTTTTTTCTTTTGCAAAGAAGCACTGAAGATGAGAATAATGATAAGCCTAGATTGTGTCTCCGATTATATGCAATGTGAAGAACCAGACGATTTGAAAATTTGGGAACATTAGCACTTTCTATATCGGCGTATAAAGTCAAACTTGACGATGGACACAAATCTTTACTCGCGCGATAAGTACATGTACGATGCCCTCGATAAAATATTTATTTCCGTGGTAATAATACTCGTTACCGC
>NW_021848825.1:840628-887685 GCF_003651465.1 Formica exsecta | reverse complement strand
CTCTTCTCTTGATTTGATTTAACACTCGATTCTTAATCTAATGTGACGAAGTCGAGTTTTGCGCTTGTCAACAAGTCATTTACAACTCTAGTTACATATATTACGAAAAATCGGTGGAAAAAGTGAAAATAGTAAAATAGCATTTTTTTCAGCAGGTACGTGTGTTTGATACGTGAATAAATACAAGAGGAGTCGCAACGGGCAACATTACCAATCTACCAGTGCGAGGAGAGATTTCTGTCTCTTTTGTCACATTTAAGCTTTATGTCTGACACAATGTTATAATTTCCAATGGCTTTGATATACCACAGGCGTCGAAAAGACAACCTTCACAGCACTGAAGAATTTCTGACTATCGGCTAAACAATAATAATAGTAATAATTAATATTTAATAATAATCTATTAGTGAAAAATTTCTACTTTCGATCGCTCTATCTTAACATTTACTAAATATTTCTCTATTTAACAACTGCGATACGCGCGCGCGCGCGCGCGCGATTATTGTTATCTTATATATTTAGAATTAATCGCTAGACAATATAGGACCACATAAACCTTGCTCCAATGATTCTTTTATTTCTTAAAACAGAATCTTTATTATGGTACAACATACAGTAGTAAAATATCGCAATTTGTAGTTATTCCTTTCCGCCACCTATTTGAAAAGTAATAAAGAAGATACATGAATAAGATTCTAAAATTAGTGAAGACATTAAGTAGCTAATGATTTTTCCTCAAGAGTAAGCAACAGAAATATATTTATTTCATTTCATTATTCAACTATACACAAAATATTATAATTACATATTTAACATGATCCGTACTTTACAACATAATTGGAATGTGTTAACTAGTATTTACAGTATAGTAGCCCTGCTGTGTGCAAGTGTGACAAAATGCAGATTTTTTTTTTATAGGAAATTCTAAGGATGCCCAGGTGGCCGTGCGATAAACACATATGTATATCAAATACAAGTTCATTGTCATTCAAGTATGCCCATTGAATCCCTTGCAGAAGCACGATTGATCTGGAGAGAGGGAGAGATTTCGATTCTCTTTAGCAGTAGTACGATATATATTTCGTTTGAGTGAGAGCAAGGCTTCAGTGGTGTGTGTGGTATGCTTAAAAATAAATTCGCTTCTAAGTATTAGAAAAATAGCTTTACTTATTTAGACAAAAGTTGCCTGCCCTTTGACCAATATTTTTTTTTTTTGTTTAACCACCCTTTGTACTGTTTTCAAGGCATCTTGCTTACTGTTTCCCTGCTCTTGTACCCGCCAACAGGGGTAATTCTTCACGGATACATCTCTAAAACTTCAACATCAAATATAGAAAATATATGTCATTGTGTTTATATATTTAAATACACTTTATAATACATATACTATGTGTATATATATATGTAAAGTATGTGTACGTCTATACTTGATTTGTATGCATAGGTATATCTTGAACCAGGGCCCCTTAACTTGGTCCGATACCTTAGCAGCATTTTAGCTCTTAATAGGTACTTTGAGGTCCACTCTGTCTCACGATTAGGGGCACTAACAGGACTTTCGTTATATATATATATCAACGAATTATATTCGATGGCAAAAATTACCAAGAAAAACCGATCGTTTCATTTCCTCTTGGCGTGAAGCATCTCCATGAGAAGCGTTTGCGTCGGTGCGCTTCCGTTGCAATGCTTCTGATAAAGATGCTCTTCTCCTCTAGTTGCCACCTCGTGGATGTCCGGTAATACTGCTAGCAGCTTGTTAAACTTATCCTACGCAGATCGAAAATAAGAACACAATTAAATATCTACTGTCTGCTAACCTGCTTTAAGTGAATATATGAGGGAGTGTTTCGCAATGAAACGCACCGGTAGAGATGGGTAACAAGCTAGCGTATACTCCATAAGCGTCTGTTGAACCTGCTCGTGACCCTCTTGCACATGCTTTTTGTTTACTAGTCCACGGACATCTGAATCAAATGAAATATATACATTTATAGATAGCAGAGAATAAGCACATGTCTTATACAAATTGAATTTACAAATCGTTAATATTATATGTGAGATGTATTTATTTAAAAGTTGGACAAAATATAAAAGTCAAATTATGAGATGTTACATTGTACAACATGTTTCAAATAGATTGTTACAGAAAATCTCTATGATATGACACTTTTACAAGAATCATGTTTAAAAGAGATGTACAATGTGTGATAGTTTGTTTTGAAACAAAATGTATGAATCTTACCACTTTAATTATTACCCGTTTCTCAAAACTCGTCACTTACGAGACGAACGCGTATTAATCTGATTTTACTTACCATGATTCAGCAGCATTAGAAATTTCATGCATATGTAATCGGAGGTGTCGAATTTTAGTTCCTGAAGTTTCTTGGATAGATCTTTGAAGAGATCGGCCAAGGCAGGAACTCCGAGTAGGCCGAGGCAAAGGAGATCAAACTTTTGGCCATTATGAAGTGTCATCTCGTCGGGTAGACTGTTGTGTAACCTTTGATGAAGGTGGTCTAGCACCAACATATCCGACCAAGAGTGTTGTAGTAGCTTCATTTGATCGTCAACCTAATAAATAACACATTTATTCATTGTGTAAATGTCAGATTTTATAAATAGTAATAATGATACAGAGAAAAAAAAATTTATATTTCGTTTAGAACCTCACTTAAAAATTTTATACGGCAACGTAACAATAACAATATTTTGTTTTCAGAAATAATTAAACTTGAAAACATGTATAATGTGCATAATAAAATAATAAATAACGTGCGTTAATAAAATAATAAAATTTAAGTAAAATATAAATAATATAAATATAAATAATGTGAATTGCAACTTATATATATGAATTGTGCCATTAATGTTCATTTTATTTACTTGAGAACATTTTCTTTGCAATAAAAAATATACAAAAAATGAGTTCAATTTATATGTATATTTATAACATGTTTTGAGAAATTTATTTACACGCGTAACATGATTTTAACAAAATTTTAGTATGAAGATCCGGTAGCGACGTACCATATTGTCGATGAAAAGTTTAAACAAAGCCGTCTCCTTCCACTTCATAACATTATTTACAAATTCGTCGTGTTGAAGCAAAAATAAAAAATAGTTGCAAAACTTGTAGTTAAAAGTATTTATAATTAACACGGTCTTTCTGCTTTGGGGCAACCGCCATAACCCAGAAACGTATCTTGTTATGACCTAGATATGAGGCGATGCTTGAAATCATTCAGTAGTGATTGTGCAATGCCGTTGGTTACCTCACATCCCCGCTCATGGCACGAGCAGGCCAGGCAACGAGTTATTTATCGGTAAGAACAAAACTTCTCTCAACGAAGAAGATTCTCGACACAACCATTGTGCAAATATGATTTTTAATGCGCGTACGACCGTGTAAAACCATGTCATATTACGTCGACATTTTTTCACATCCTTCTCTTTATAAATATTAAATTAAATATTGCGAAAAAAAACGATCACGATAATCGAATCCGATGCAAAACTTGTAGTTAAAAGTATTTATAATTAACACGGTCTTTCTGCTTTGGGGCAACCGCCATAACCCAGAAACGTATCTTGTTATGACCTAGATATGAGGCGATGCTTGAAATCATTCAGTAGTGATTGTGCAATGCCGTTGGTTACCTCACATCCCCGCTCATGGCACGAGCAGGCCAGGCAACGAGTTATTTATCGGTAAGAACAAAACTTCTCTCAACGAAGAAGATTCTCGACACAACCATTGTGCAAATATGATTTTTAATGCGCGTACGACCGTGTAAAACCATGTCATATTACGTCGACATTTTTTCACATCCTTCTCTTTATAAATATTATTGCGAAAATTGCGAAAAAAAACGATCACGATAATCGAATCCGATAAGGAAAAAAAAAAAAAAAAAAAAAAAAAAAAAAAAAAAAAAAAAAAAAAAAAATGAATAAATAAAAAGTACCAAATAGAGTTTTAGAAAATCTGCGACTTCTCTTAAACTCGATGCTTACCTTGAGATCCTTGAAGAACGTCGAATTTCTAGCCCAATCCACTTGCGAGAACAGATTCTGATCGAGCACTTTGCACATTAATTCGAACAAGTCCACTTCACACTGATTGTACGTTTGGTTTTGTAAGAGTCCAAAGAGAGACGTCTGCCACTCGCGGTCATCGATCGATGACAGGAAGTCCCTTATCATCGGACTAACCGTTTTCAGAGCGGCGGCGGCGGCGGGATTAGGCGCGTAGCCCGCCACCCCGCCGCCGTGAGGCTGCGCGGACTGTTCGCCGAAGTTGAAGACCTTCGTCCCGGAGGAGGTGGAGTTGGCGGTCCAGGATTTGTTATCCAGACCAGGATTGAGATTGTGCAGGTGATTGCTACCGCCGTCACCGCCACCGCCGCCGCTGCTGGTGCCGATGTTGGGTTGGGTGGACGGCGCGATCAGCTGGTGCTGACCGGCTCCGCCGGCCTGCGTCGTGACCAGGCCAGCGGCCACGGTCGCGGGGGACGGGCTCGAGTCCGGTGACGAGGTCAGACTCGAGACCTGAGGTATTTGGATCTCCTGCTTGATGTGCAGCAACGGCGTCACCGCGGGCGGATAGCTGGATGGGTCGCCAAGACTGCCGCGTATCGACTGAATGGCCATTTGTCGTTGACGTATAAGTTGCAACTTACGCGCTCTATCTCTCTTGTACATGGGTCCGAATTTGTTTCTACCTCCCCGCATCCTGTCTGCTCGCACAGCTGGAACAACAGGAAGAATCGTTGACTTTGCGCTCATCGTGATGCCTTCGTTTTATTTATTCTTAAATCCTTAATATTGATCAAAAGATAGGGTGCAGCATCTCAACCTCTATCCTTGATATGCCGCGAACGAGCACGAATGATTTCTCCGCATTTTATATTATGTTATTCGATACGGTCTGAAAATCGAGTCGCACTTGATTTTTCAGAATATATAAGAAATAAAACGTATGGACACAAATGGAAAAATCGATTCTTTAGATGCCTATTGTATTCTTTTTTTATAATAGTAAGTAGTAGCAAAGTATTAACAACTGTTTTAATAGCAAGTTTAATTAAATGTATTTATCTCTCCCATGGTGTATCGGGTGTTCTGTAATCTTTCATATAGTAAAAAAATATCTTTCCATTGAAAGCTTAACTCTATGCTTTGGTTTACAATCTTTAGAATGATAATAAATATTTGGAAAATATCCAATAATCTACACTTGTATATATTTAAAGAATCCATGATATACCGAAGAGTTGCAACTGAAAATGATCGAAAAGTTTGAGATTTTTTGATACTTTAAAAATCATCTTAGATTTCAGACGCGAAGGCAGCGAGACCCGCAGTCGATCTGCAGTATATTTGTAGAGCTCGAGACGATCGTTGCTGAAAAACGCGTGTTCGCCGATCGGGGGAATCGAGGGAAATCTCGCGGGCGTGAATGAAACAACCTTGGCGGTCTTCTGAGTCGGACGTCGACGAAAGCGGAAGTCACGGTTAATCGCTAGATAAGTGGGACAAAGCGTGAGAGTGCGGGTACCGCCTGCTATTTCTGTTATATACACGCGCTACGCAAAATCGTGACAGTGTATTCGACAGTTCGCGTGTTTCCTATACTCAGCATGCTATCGCGGACGCATCTAAAGCCACGACTCTACACATCGGCTTTTTCAAACTGATCACTGATAACTACCATCTGCCGTATGAAACTTATCGACGTTCGTCGAGCTATTTCGAAAAAATTTTACATATGAATGTTCAGAAATAATATCTAAGGTTTAAAATACACTCAAACTACTTTGCGTATTAACAATTCTTAGTCGTATTTAAATATTAATTTTTCTGTAATGTATACATCAATTAACCAAGATGTAGATTTTTAATATAAATAAGTGATATCAGTTCAAGATTTTATATCTTAATAGAATTTTAATGTGAAAGTTAATTACAGACTTATCTGAAATTAAATGCCAAAGTTTCATATTATTTCAAGAATCTCTCAACTTTCAATTGTAATTTCTTCAACGAAGCGAAACACTAATAATAATAAGTTTCTATCTCAAATATATTCAAATAATTTGATAAAGAGTCAATTTTATGCAATTATATCTCACGGATCTTTTTAAAAGAAAGATAATCGATTCAATATCAATAGTGCAACAGTGATATAAATACGCATTTAGAAATACAACGTTTAAATAATTTAAAAAAATATTTTTATCGAATGGATCGTGTGCAACATCGCGGAAGGAAGGACTCGTAGAGTCAGCAGGACATAATAATATTATCGGTACGATGTATTTCGAATCGCAAACGATATTTGTTTTCGATGAAGAATAAATTTTCGAGTACGTACGATTTCGGAGAATAACTGGCGGAATCGTAATATGTGTACACGCGGTTTAATGCATACCCAGCGGGCTCGTAATCTGTCAACGACGGCGACGCAAAGGATAGGCGTCACAATGGTCACTCGTGTAATCCATAATAATCGTCGATTAACGCTCGCCAGCGCAGTCTTGTAGACATATTTTATGCTTTTTACTCGCCGCGCGGGCGGTGTTTCCTGCAACGAGTTAAACACGAAAGGAACACAGCCTGGAGCGTTTAAAACTATGGGGCAATTGGTTCCCAAGAGGTTTTCGCAAGGATCCGTTTGCAAATCGTTCATTTTCTACACGTAAATATTGACATCGTATGGGCCGTAGAGAAAAATAATTATTTGTATATATAAATAAATTTTTATAAATTATTTTAACACAGATGTGAACTGTTTTTGCTACGACATAGAATTTTCGTTGGCTTGTAACGTATATTTCTCGTAAATTAAATTAAAATTGAAATATAATTACATTACATTTATCTTGCATTGACATTCTGATAGTGTTTAATATCTAAAAGATAATTAAACGGTGTGTTTTATTATGCCAAGATCAGTTCAAGATATGAAATACAGTGCATGAAATTTTGCAAATGCTATAGCAGAGTTTAGTTTTAGGTGTGTGATTACAAATATTATCTCTGGTTATTAACCTTAATAATTACTAATGAGGGAAATCCTAAAATAATCAGCCTTGTTTGGAAAGCAATTCTTATCTCCTTTTATGTTCACGACAGTTATGTGATTTCTTCAAATCGCATCGACTATTCTACTATTATCTTCGTCTACTAAAGATGTAATTTTTAAAGGCGTACAAAGCAAAGTTATTCGATGGTAAACTATTAGAAAGTCGAACACCGCAAAAAATTATTATATTAAGCAAAAGCGTATTACATATTATACAATCTCCGATCTTGTTACAGAGATATTTTATTGCCTGTTTCGCGGGGGGAAATTATTATACCTCGACGCTCAATAATATCAAATTTCCTGTTTTCTTCTGAAAAATCATCGGATATATTGCGTCCTCTGATTTTTCCAAAATTATTTATATTTTAACATAGATAATTCACGAATCATTCACGTCTCCCTGCAAGTTTTTAAAAATACATATAATTAATTATTGTTCGCCCTCTCTCTCTCTCTCTCTCTCTATCTATCTCTCCTTATAATCAAACAATTGCAATTAATCATTAAATTGCGAGTCTATAATTAAAAAAAAGTGTGACGAATCTCTAAGATACGTCGCATACTTGTTTGTGTAAAGCGATCTCTCGATATTAAAGCCCGCTTTATTACGTCAAAATCCTTATCGAAATTCCAAAGACATTACAGATCTAATAAAATAGCGAATTATCCGAAAAGCTGCCCGACAATCACGTGCTCATTCGCCTATCTCACTTATCGTTTCAGCACCTCAGGGTCAGGTACCAAGCGGCGTCGCGACGCCACCCTCGTAAACCACTACGTTGCGGGTCGAGGAGTTCGCGGGTCGCGAGCCGCTCTGGTCGCCTCTGAACTGATCTCTCTCTCTCGCAGGGGGAGGGAAGGGGGAGAGGGCAGCCGGGACACTCCGAGGCGAAAACAGCAGCGTTGCCTATTTTCGTACGCGGAGTGTTTGCCGGTCGCGCATGAAACGGCGAGCGAGCGAGCGAGCGCGCGCTCGTTGAAAGTGAAAGGAGGTTGAATCGCTCTTGCCCGTCCACTTCTGCCTGCGCCGAGCATAGCCCTGTCCCCCTTCTTGCCCCCGACCTCGCGTACCACCGCGCGTAAGCCCCGCTCCTCTACCCGCTCCACATTGCCGCCTCCGCCACCCTGAGTACCTCTCTCTCTCTCTTTCTCTCTCGCTCTCCCGCCGCCGTTTCCTCTCCACGATACTATCGATACACTGCGTGGAGTCAAGCGCGCAACCGTAGCCATACCATCATCCTGCGGCCCCGCGATTTCGTTTTGGCCGGCCGGGCGAAGGCGCGCTCCTTTGGCGTATGTATATATATAATACGTCGCGCGTCGCCGCTGCTCCTTTTCGCGGTTCTTTCTATCTCTCTCTGTCTCGCGCGCGCGCGCGCGCGCGCGCGAGCTCCGTTTCTTTCCACCCCACGGATGATGGCGGTTTCGTGACGCGAACCCGGGTCTTCGTGACTCGGTGGTAGTGGTGGACTCGACGCGACACGGATCTACGTTCTCGATCCTCGAATTAATGTTCTTTCGTCGAATGAGGAAAAAGATTTGTAGATTATCATACTATACCGATTCACTTATGAGTTCATAATCTTGTAAATATTATTATTTTTATCCGTATTATCCGCATCTGAAAACTACTACTGTAAATGTAGTTGTATAATTAACCTACATAGCAATGCACGTTACATATTATTATTACTATTATTAGTATAATTATAATGCGACTTTGCTATTTATATAATCCTTAATCGATAATCAATGATTTTTTTCATTGAGAAGAGAGAGAGAGAGAGGGAGAGAGAGAGAACGATGTATCTATGTTGTTATCAGGAAAGAGAATATCAAAGTTGCAGATATCATTTGCTATTATCTAGATTCATTTAAGAAATGTGGGATTGCTTGTTTTTTCATATTAATGAATTCTTTCGTACTATTGTTATTTTTAATTATTGCTTTGTCGTTAATTTCAAGACTATGAGCATGTGAGCAAGTTTAAGTTGCTTTTATTGGCCAAGATTAAATTATTTATTATTTAATGAGAAACAGATTTAAATATCGTCAACGAATCATAATAATGTGAAGTAAGAGTAACAAAATTTCACACGTAATCATCATTTAGCATTGTCCTGATGACGCTGATTGTTATATTCATACCGGTATCGCAATGCTTCTTTACGCTGTTTACTTTCGAATGTTTATACACTTTCGAAATAACCCAATTCGCGGATCGTATTGGCAAGGCAGTGTGCCTCGCACGCGTGGCTTAGCACGCGGATCACGCTGGCGCACGTGCGTGCAACGTTCTTGTTTCCCTTTCAACCTTCTGCAATGTTCTCGCTTTCAAGCATGGTGGTCATGACAGCCACCATAAATATGTATCCTAAAAACAGAAAATCTCTCGTATTTTTCTTTGGACCTCATCTGGACCGAAGATAGAGCTCGTATATTATGAAAGCCTCAAAAATCGATTTTGAAAGTTTGTACCAAACTTTCAAAAAAAAGTTTGAAAATTATTCAAAAGAATTCCGTTGCATTCGCTGTCTGTATAAAACGACTTGTCAAATCTGTGATCGCACTAAAATATGTGAATGGATCCGTAAGTAATAAATCGGAGCGACTAGAATAATTCTTCTATATAACGATCTAAGATATTAATATTCAATACTTTTAATTTTTATTGTTACAGAAATTTTTAGAATTAAATATTATTTCCAACAAAACGTGTATTATATGCTTGAAAGGCAATAATCTATAATAGGTCTTCGATATTCTGTCGCTCCCTCTTGTACTACCAATTTGATTACACGTCTAAAGGAAAATATTAAAAATATATTGCGCCGGATTGAATACTTTGTTGCAACAGAGATAAGCAAACTGACAGGCATTATGCGGGCGCAAAACGGAGAAGAGAGACCAAGAAACTTCAACAGGGCTGCAAAACGATAATGTTTAAGTTTCAACCTTACATTTACTTCATAGAAATATCCCAAAAAATTTTCCATACACGCGATCAAAAAATAAATTAATTTTAATTATTTCAATTAACGTTTCTTTTACTGCTTCGTCTGTGGGCCATGACCCCGTTCTGCCCTTCCCTCTCCGTCTTCCTCCCTTCCTCTCACCCCTCAAGCTATGCCATTGTTCAAAGGATTAAAAGCGCGACGCAACGGTCGGGATTCAACGACGACGATTCCCGGCATTAGCCGCTCGATGGCTACCAAGTGAATTGTAACGATTCGCGTGGGCGGCGAATCCCTAACATATTGATACGCGGTGCGATTCGATCGTCGGATATGCACGCCAAATCGTGACACTGATGGAATTTATATTCGAGATTGCCGGTCGTCGGAACGAACGTGAATTGCCGTGACCACTGTACGAAAGCGACGTTCCTCTTCAATCAAGTCCAGATATCCGAATAGTCCGAATCCCAGGAAGTTTCGTGAAATTACGCGATTTTATATATGATTTACTTTTTTTTTTCTTACACATCGAATCGAATAAATTTCAGCAACAGCTGCCGAACGAAAAGATCAAACTGCCCGCTCCAAAATTCGCCTCGATCTATTCTACAGGGTAGACGTAGAACTTTCTCTCTCTTTTTCGCATAACTTATCAAAATGGCGTAGAATATATATTAAAATATTGATCAGAGAAAATTGACAATCGTAAAAATATTTTAAGTAAAGTTTTATAAAAATTTTATTTGCTAGGTAAACGTCAAAATATTTGACGCAAATATAAATAAAATAATCGCGAAAAATGATGATGTTCCCAGATAAAACTTTCATTGTCAAACTTTGAATCATTGCCATACTTAATTACCGTAAATGTGTATCATTGTACAATATCTCATTTTATAAAATAATTAAAACACATATGATATGAATGTGTTTTATAAGTATTTACAATATATAGCATCTGTGTGCTTATTGTAATTAATTATAAATCTTTACATTTTGTTCAAGCGTGTATTTTATGAGAGATCACATAATATAAAAGTTTTCCACGGAATTATATTAAAATCATCAACACATATATAAGATATATCTTTTGCGAATAATGTGTGTGTAAAAACATCTAATTTGATTAATGATACAAATGATTTAAAACGATAACGAATAATTTAAGATTAATATCATACAATATTAATATTATTACAAATATAACGAAAAAACTGAAATTGTTAGTTACGCAAAGTTAATGTATAAACGCGCGAGGCAAATCAAAGGAGACGCATTTCTATTGATCCTCGATCATTAGAGAAAAAACGGTGCACGCGATTCTCGTAGTCTCGTTTATTATGCAACTTTACAACGCACGCTTACCGGAAAAGTTCTATCTTCGCTGAATTATTCTAGATATATATATATATACTCCCTCGTATGTTAAAAAATTTACATATTCAAAGAGCTTGCACAAATTTTTAATTATTTACACACTAATCATTCACAAACATAATTCTTTTCGCATATCTACACACAAATTCAAATTTTTCTTTATTCACGAAACGAAACACATGATATAACGAAAAAATATCTATAAACAACAGATAAAGAACAATAAATGATAAAAATCATTTCACCGATGCAAGTGGAATGAATTTTGTCGAATGAAATGATTAAAATAAATAGTCTGAGATAATATCAAATAACAAATAAAATTATATTAATTTTAAATAAAAAATTTTCTAGATTCATTGGCAAAAATAATTCTTCGAGTCTATTAAATGTTTACATATACACACACATATAGATATTTATATTCATATTAAAGATCGCGAAATAATTTTAAACCCATATGCATCGAAGAAAGCATAGGTTTTTAAACTGGAGCGCAATAATGCACAGTAAAACTATCCTGTTACCGGTATTCGCTCTATTGGCTTCATCTCTCTCGCTCTATTTATATACACGTAACAGATAACATCGGCGACAGAGTGTGTATCGCGGACTATTTACGTCGTTCATTCAGGTATTCGTTTGCGTCAAACACGTACGCGCACGCCACCAGTACACGCGGCGCGAGCCTTTCGAAGAATGCAATCTATATCCGGTTTACGGTTCACGTTAATAAGAGCGATCTCGGGGCGCCGAATCTTCGATGAGAGAGAAAGAGAGAGTACACGGTGCGCGTGTACGCGTGCATCGAGAAGAAAGGGAAATCCACTCGGCGAATCTGGTCCACGGGGCCCAACGTGACGTCAGATTCTCCCCGTCAGAAATTAACGAGCGACCATGTGACTACGCTCGCCCACGGTCGGGCCAATCGCGCGGCTCTGGGATCCCTCCGAGTGACACGACATACTCGGCCGCGACGACACGATGTTAGCGAAGCGCGTATTGCGAAAGAGCGCGAAAAAAAAAGGAGACACGCTCCGGCGTCGGAAATACACACACATTGCCCGAACAAAGAGGATGGCAGCGTCCAAGTGCATTTATATATATTAATATTTTTCAAAATTTCTAAAATCCTCTTGATAAATATCTCTATAAAAATCTTAATTAGCAATCCCGCACACAGAAGTTTTATGTACTAAAATTGAAAAATATAATAAATAAGAAAATATCAAAAGAAAGAGATACATACAAAAAGTGTATAATAATTCTGATTATACTATGTTTCGAATCTCTCTTTCTCTCTTCGCGTTAATAAAATTTGTCAAAGTTTAAATTAAGATAATAAAAGAGTCACTAAGAAGACTATTATAAGCAAGATCGAAATGTATTCTGCTCGTTTGCTACTCGCGATGGCAGCGACGTTCCCCGATAACGTACGTGCACCTGCCCGTCCCGACAGCAGGCGTTTCAATTAATGATACGCTAATACGCGACGGGCTATTATCGCGACGAAATAATGCTTACGTAATATATAACGACAGGGGGACCCCGTCCCTCCGTGCATTCGATGCGAATTCGCGGCATTCGCGTGCGTATGTGCATGCGTGCGCGCGCGCGCGCAGGCGCAAGCCGAGAAAGAAGTAAAAGCTTCGAAGAAAAGAAGACGATGAGACTTCTTCGCTCAACGAGGGTATTACACAATCTCCCGTCCCCCTCAATTTAACCTTTCCCTCCCACCAGCGCGGCACAAAGGTAGGAGTCGAATACAAGCGGCGGGTAAGACGGATGGATGGATGGATGGATGAATGGATGGATGGATGGATGGATGGATGGATGGATGGATGGATGGATGGATGGATGGATGGATGGATGGATGGATGGATGGATGGATGGATGGATGGATGGATGGATGGATGGATGGATGGATGGATGGATGGATGGATGGATGGATGGATGGATGGATGGATGGATGGATGGATGGATGGATGGATGGATGGATGGATGGATGGATGGATGGATGGATGGATGGATGGATGGATGGATGGATGGATGGATGGATGGATGGATGGATGGATGGATGGATGGATGGATGGATGGATGGATGGATGGATGGATGGATGGATGGATGGATGGATGGATGGATGGATGGATGGATGGATGGATGGATGGATGGATGGATGGATGGATGGATGGATGGATGGATGGATGGATGGATGGATGGATGGATGGATGGATGGATGGATGGATGGATGGATGGATGGATGGATGGATGGATGGATGGATGGATGGATGGATGGATGGATGGATGGATGGATGGATGGATGGATGGATGGATGGATGGATGGATGGATGGATGGATGGATGGATGGATGGATGGATGGATGGATGGATGGATGGATGGATGGATGGATGGATGGATGGATGGATGGATGGATGGATGGATGGATGGATGGATGGATGGATGGATGGATGGATGGATGGATGGATGGATGGATGGATGGATGGATGGATGGATGGATGGATGGATGGATGGATGGATGGATGGATGGATGGATGGATGGATGGATGGATGGATGGATGGATGGATGGATGGATGGATGGATGGATGGATGGATGGATGGATGGATGGATGGATGGATGGATGGATGGATGGATGGATGGATGGATGGATGGATGGATGGATGGACGGACAGACGAATGGACGGACGGACGGACGGGCACACAGGTACACACAGCAGGCACACACAGGTACCGACTTGCGACATAATACAATAATTATGAAATTCGTGAGTTTCTAAATAAAGGCGCATGCCGCACACGATTTCCGTTATACCCCGTATCGCGTTAGTTTCCCAGGATGACCACAGCCGTGTCCCAGTTTCCGAAAACGTGTCCCCTTTTCTGAAATCATCACGGACGCCCACTGCGGGTTTTACGAAATTTGACCTACTTTATTTTTATAAAATTTTATATATTCATCATTTACGCGGAGTAAAAAGTTGTTCATCGCGTTTATCGTTCTTTCTATTTTTTTCCCTCTAATGTAAACTTATGTAATTTTCGTTATCTCATGATTTTCGGACTATGTTAAACTTTGACCTGAATCGCTAAATAAATTCATGTTCTTACTTATGTTATAGTCAAGTATTATCATCAATCCCAATAGCTAATAAAATTATCGACATACATTTTCGAAGGTTTAATGAGTAATAATATTAAAAAGATACTACAAAATCGTAAATGGCAAACTACATTTTATCATTGCACAGATGTTCTGCCTAGATATAACCAAGGCTGGTCATGATAAGTTTAGCAATGGAAGCACAAATGGCGTCAAGAAGAGAAAGATAAAAAATTTTCCTATTTCACATGACACTTGATAAAGAAATTAATTTTTCGGCTATTGTTTATTATTTTGCGTAGAGTAAATTGACTACTACGATTGTGAAGATAGCGTACAGCTGTTTAAATTTGATAAAAATATCAATCATCTCACGCGCATTTTCATTATTTGATATAATATTAACATTCACATATATATCCATTGTATCATAATCATCTTCATCATAATTATCTGTAATTATTTTTATACAAATATATATATATGTTACACTCATATACGAAAGCATTTCTTCTTTGCCTAAGAGAAAAATATAAATGAATATTACGATAATACTATAAAGTGCAATAATATAATGATACAAATAAAATGTCCACACATTTAAATTAAATTAACTTCCAAAATTTTTATCTAATAATTAATTTAAAAAAGACAATCATAAAACTAGATGTTAAAAAGAAATTAATTTTGAAACATTTATCAAGGAAGAAAAATTTATTTCGAAAAATTTATTTCGATAATAGCAGCAATAGGCTCAGAGTACAAATTTATTTCGAAATGTTTTTTTCTCAGATTTAGAAAATTTTACATAAGGAATATTTTTTTTCTTTTAAAGATATTGTGTAAAGAGAAGAATACACATATCAGGATACATAGCAAGATTTGGTGCGACAGGAGGATTAAGATGTTCAATAAACTGATAAAAAATCATGGCTATGTGCTTATTGATTTCGTCAGGAAAGTTTAACTTCGTCAGAAACTCAAGACCATGTTTCACAAATCAAAGGGGTAACCGATCGCGAAATACTCGCGAACAACCGCCGTCGTTGTTAAAGCAACCTTGAACATGAATGCGCGTTGCACGACCTTGAAACACAGAAATGTAGAAGATATCCGCGAGTTCGGTGATGAAAAAGAACCGTTTTTGTGTTCACCAAACTGGTTTCGATGCGCCGCGAGCAACCGATCGTTTCGTCGCGAGGTGCGATTATAAATTCGCACCTTTTATAAATAAAAGGTTGATACACCTATATTCCGTTTGATATGCGAAATTACCGTCGGTGACAATTTTTCGCATTTCGTTCCGAATACATGAGCGAATCGACGATGTGGCAAACTCGCCCTTTCAAACCCTCCGTACTTATTAACATTTATTAAGGCTCGCCGCTCTTTCAAAGCGCCCTACGTTCGTGAATTACCGTACCTCCGCGAAAAACAAAATTAATAGAGCGTACTTAATTTAGTCCGGGCACTCTAGATCAAATTTTATCGGTAGACGAAAAATTCTATAAATAAGCTCGTTTTTAACAGGGATACACAGCTCCATATTTGACTATCCTTATAAGAGAAAATCGAGTTGGAATTTCAGTTGAAAAATGACAACAATTTTTTTCAAGTTATTTTTAGCTCTTATTGTTATGTCATAAATACTTCAAAGTAAAACACGTTTTCACTTTTTGGAAATAATAGGAAGACTTTTGAGAAAATACCCTGTTCATAACGGTATATTTCAACAATATGTAATGGAGATAGTAAATCTTTCCAACAAAAATTCGATTCTAATAGAGAACCATAAAAAATCGATTTTTGCAGCTTTGTAGGTACAGTACCGGGCCCTTGGATATTATAGTAACAATTTTTTCTGTAAAACGTGTAACTTGGTGTGAGGTTTCTCTAACATAATGTGTCTTCAAAATTGCTCCATTTTCTTGATAGGAATAAAAACACGTTTATAGATTCTGATTCTTACCATCAGTTTCGTTGTCGGTGAAAATATATTTCGACTATCGAAAAAAAACTGCCGGATCTACGGTCGAAAGGCTTTCACCCGTAGGCATTACATGGACACGTAAGAAAGCGCGTCCTACCTCAAATTTCTAGATTCTAGTTGCGCAATATATAGACCGCGAGAGGCCGAGCGATTACGAATTCAAACGCTAATAAAACTCCATAAGATAAATTTGCCTTTGTCCGCATTGAGACTCGATAGATATACATGTATTTTTCCTATCTTGAGGAAGCAATATGTATATCGAGAAACAAGGCCGGTGTAGAAGCAAAATTTGCACATTAATAATAAATCAACTTTTTATTACCGTATATATTTCTGAAGACACACATTACGCACATTTATCGATATTTTATACTGAACATTGCATATATTTTTATCTCGTATATCAATGATCGCATACGATGTACATTTTAAAATAGAGATTGACTAACAAAGAAAAATTTCTACAAAAGTTCTCTTCCTGTTTTGATACAATTTAGTAAACTATAAAATCAAGAAAAATAATTTTGTAACTCGTTATTTTCACTGATATTTTAATTTCGACAAACGAAGCTTCTTTAAAAGTTAAATATTGTACCGAGCACTGGAGATAATATTTTTATATGTATTTTAGCTCGTTTTATGGTGCGTTTAAAATCATAAAAAAAAATCTTGTAGAAATATTGTTTTTTATCGTCAATAGCTTCCACGATATAACATGGCAAATATAAAACATTATGATTTCAACTTCGGAACTTAAATGCCAGCGAAAGAACAAGCAAACACGCGAAAATTATCCTTGTTCGTTACAGAGACCCGCTAATTGTAAGTTTCATTAAAATTTAGGGGGATTAATATTTTTTACGAGCACTGCTTACGACCGTAACACTTTCGACACAGAAAATATCGAACCGATCCAAAAATCTCTTTTAATTCAACATTCAAGTCTCACCAACTCGTGAGTCGGCTGGAGAGTTTAAAAAGTTCCCATGAATGCGCAGAGAACCTAAGGAAGTTTCGCCTCCTCCTCTATATATAGACACGTTTGTACGAGCGAGCCGGGGAATAAAATTGCTGCCACCGAGCGGAATCGCGACATGTTCCCGACCGCGTCTCGACATGCACGTGCACTCGGTACCGACTACGGGGACCCTTTTGTACGCGACAGCCAATCGTAAACAAAGAACGTCTAGTTTCGTGGCGAGGGGTTCTCATCTCGCGTTGATGAGCCGACGAGTATGCGAGCTCCTCTCGGCTCTCCAGTCGGAAGATGACTTCTTGCGCTTCATTTCATCGCGAACGGAAATTATAGTTTTTACCTTTCTATCGATCTCGGAACTCGCGCTATATATATATAGTTTATTTGTATGTATGTGTGTGTGTGTGTGTGTGTGTGTCTTATTACGCTGCAAAAGGATTAACGAGCCTCGCTCCAACGTGTTGCGCACGTTCGCACGACGGAAGGCGTTCCCGTGGCCGCGAACGACCGTCATGAAATACTATCCTGCCTTTAAAATCCCCCGATAAAAACGGTATAATTTCTTGACGCACACGCGTGATCCTCTTCCGGCATCGGCTATGCCGACGTATATTTATATATAGGGATAGTTATTATCGTTTTTAAATATCAGTCATTACACCAAAACCATCCCGGTAATAATGAAAATAGTAGTGATAAAATATGTAACGTATACTGTTGATAAAAATGATAGGTCAACCTTAACGAGAGAGAGAAAGAAAGAGAATGTTGTGTTATTCTTTTGAAACGAACGATCGAGCAAGAAAAAGATGCGGGGGCGACTTTTATACTAATTATACCGTTATTTCTATCTTGTATGATATTACTCCATTATCTTGCTTTATAATTTTGTGCTATAATAAAAGATATTTTAATAAAAGATCTTATAAAAGATACTTTGTTGCGAAACTCGATAATTCTACAATAATCCTTAAATTTTATAAAAAAGTTTCTAAAATTCGACACTCTTCGAATGTAGTCTTCTGTCTCACGTATGCCAAAATATATGCCAACGGACAATATATTTCACTCGCGTTGCATTCACTGAGTCGAATGCGAAACTACGTTTTTGTTTATCGCCGCTATTTGAACGTAATTTTGATAAGGAGAGTCTGCCTACGTGACAGTCTACCTCGCGGGTTAGGCTAGTCTTTTACCTCGATACAAGTTGTATGCGTATATTTACATGTATGAATATTTTTCATTTCAATATCAGTTTCAGCGAAACGTGTAAAATGTTCGTTATGCACTTCTAATTAATAAATAGTATATCCCTGAGCGGAAAGAACAATTGCGAAGAAACGTGATAAGAAATAACGCGCGATGTTATCGTAACATATTCGCATATATTTCAGAGATAATTTTCGCACAATCGACTGAGAGATTATCCATTGTCACAATTCGGGAAATATTTGAATGGTTTTGTTAAATTTTCCTAAGGATCAAATCAAGGAATCTAGCCGCAAATATATTATGATGGTGAACTATCCGGTGAAAAGAGTAAAATAGCTTTGTCATCAGTACGAAAATAGATAAGTTCATGTACTTAACCGTCGAGCAAATTGTTTGCACCTGCGAAACTGAAACCTGAGCGTTGGCACTTTATTGCGTATACGTACGTGCTTGTAAATTGCGCAAAAGCGCACCGTTTCGCGACACGTTAAATAATATCGGGAGCAAGGAATTTCGTTCTCTCTCGTGCCACATTTGACAACTTTCGATATACATTAAAATGCTAGAAGAATGAGGCAAAAATTGTGATTATATCTTTCTCAATCAATATATAATAATATCTTTCAGTCAAAAGACTACTCGCAATTCACAGAGTACAACGTTAAATATAATATTCCCAATCAATAAAATAATGTTCAATATTTATATTAAAAAAATAAAATTCAAAATTATGTAAATGATTTTATTTAAATAAAAATAAATTAACAAAACTAATTTATTTAGCAAGATTAGAAATAAATGCGAGATAAGAATACGAATCATTCCCTACATAATTCCCTACTATTTCTTCGATTATCATAAAAAAATTATAAATTTAAGAAGTAATTAATTTCTCGTTAACGCGGAGGAACTAATATATATAATATTTTACACATTCAAGGCATATTAATATTTTTGTTATAATATCGAATAGCCTTTATATTATATTATTATTTAAAGAAAGATTAAGAAATCATATTTGTGGTACAATCATTTAGTATAAAGTAAATTAATTTTCACGAGGCTATAATATAAATTATTACTCGATACTCGATCGTATGGATATGTCCTTCAACGCGTCCCGGAAATCTTGTCATAAACGTGAATGTCTTGTCCGACGAGTTCATTGCTGTCACGAAATGAATTTCAAATCAAATTTATAAAGCCGTAACGCGAAACCGCTCGTTTTATACCGAACAAGCCTTATTCCCATATTCACGCGTCGTTAAAAACGGCGAGTTTGCTGCAGATCCGTGACAGGTGTTATCGCGCGATTACCACAAGTGTGTTTTGCCGGCTCTTTTCCCGCCTCGTCGTGTTTCTTTCACAGTCGCGGCTTCGACAACTCCACTTTTCAATTTCACCGTGAATTATTCGAGAAAGCAGGCTCATGCCGATTTAAAAAACCGCGATAATTAATCGAACGTCAAACAACAGTCGATTTCGGAATGACGTCACAAGTGGATGGTATTTTCGACGAGAGTAGGAATATTTATCAACTCTATGACGAATAACGCGAGGAAAAAAAAAAAGTTGAAATATTAAATGAGTAACGATGTCCGCACGCAATAAGAAAAAAAATCAGACGGCAATTTTTATTTCCTCGCATTGTACATTGTTATTCTGTCGCAGCGTTCAATCGCGATGACGACATTATCACTTAGTTGTTGTGTGTGATATTACGAGCCGATAATATTACGATTATCAAATTCACGATCTCTTATCGATGATCTCCTTCACAAAATTACACTCGTTCGCATTTCAACTTAATTACTTTTCGCAGATCGGCGCAGTTCTTGTCGATAAACCGATGATCACGTATCGAAAAACGGCATTTTAAGCGCATTTTTCGCGCAATTTTCGCCGGCGCGAATCTTTCCTTTACGTTTGTAGACGATTAGCGCATGTAAGGAAACTCTTTCCTTTCGTAAACGCTCGCAAGCACTCTGGAAACTTTCCGCATTAAGCAATCTCCCTTCCTCCCTCCCTTCCCTCCCTTTGCCGTCATAGGAACGTCGTGGAAAACGGTGTGCAAAAGCGGCAATTGCGACAGAGACTGTTTCGAGATTCGCTTAATCGTTGGGCCTTGAGGGCCTAGACCCAGTTACTTGAATTGCATTAGATGCTACAAACTAAACTGCCGTCTCGCTTAACAGCGAGCCTAAACTCCACGTTTTCAAGAATACGACGCTATGGTAAGCGGCGCGACGCGCATCGCAATTGGAGCATCGATCCAACGCATATGTATCTAATTTAACTTTATTATACGGCATATATACACATATGACCGTTTCTGTGTATTAACGCTTCTCCAACTTGTCTCGAATTAAGATAATTAGGAATGAGAAAATTATTACATAGCAAGAGTACTTTAGCACATTTAATTACTTTAATTATGAGAGAGGAAAGATTTTGTGCGTAGAATATTTCTCCTTTATATACACACATATATAAAAATAGCGCTTGCTAATTAAAAAAAAATTGTTAACGTAGGCGTTAAATGAGGTCAAATGTAAGCACGTGAATAATGACGCGTAATCGTGTTACTAGTGCCAGCCGTGACGTAATTTCGTTTGTCCGGCATGTAGTAACGACCGCTTCTTCGTTGACTCAAATATCGCGAGGAGGAGGCGCGGGCTCGATCGATTCGCGACTATAAGAGATACGTGCCATCGTTTGCCATCGAGCGCGCGCGTCCCCGAGCTTTAAAACGACGAAAGAGAGCACACGCCGTCGGTGAGACTCGATTAATTGCATGTATGTGTGCGTATAATAAGGTTAAATTCGTACAAGCGTGGCGCGGAAATGTTCGGTCGAGACGAGACTTAAGCACGACCAACGACAACGATGAGGATGATGAAGACGACGACGCCGTCCGTGTGCGTGTAAACGACTTTTGACGTATGTTTAGCGGCGCAAGCACGTGCGGAGATATTCCATATAGGAGATAACATGAAACTCTTTATATATACATACGATATAACGCCGATGACACACCGGATCGCTGTGTTGGTGGGAAAACACAGCTCGCGCGGTGAAAGTAAAAGGCGAAATTATTAAAATGACGCGATGCGATCGATAAATTACGCGCGATTATGTACGCGTCGCGGAATCGGATATTCACGGAGAATGCTTTTTATTCGTAATAACGAAAAAGATTTGCATTTTAACGCTCCGCGCAAGACTATACGTATCCTTCATACGGCATAGATAATAGATATGCATAGACTTAATGTACGAATTTAATGTATGAATTTAAAGATAACATTCGCTATAACAAAATTTTCCGTTTTGCAAAGATCAACATGCATTATTATGAGTTTATTATCAATTATATACAAAATGCATTAAGTGTGACGCTATCATCGCGACCCAGACGATAACCATTATCGTGTAATTTACTTATCGGAATTATAATGTCACCGTTCTAAAATATTATGTATGTATAGTATACAGGGTGGGCTCAAACGTTCCGACCAAACTTTGAGATTTTATAGGAAATTTAATTCTGAACAAAAAGTTTCCTATAAACATGGATCGAAAAATGCTTCCTTAATAAAAAGGTAGCGCCCAAAAACCTCTAAAATCACGATTATTTTTTACATTTTTACAAATATCAGGAAAAGTATGCGTCTTTTAACAAAAAGTACCGAAACAAAAGTTGTAGAGAATTAAATTATCTTTCAAATGAGATCAAAGTTATTGTTGTTTGTTCCATAGGTTTTCGAATAACCGTCAATAGCCGAAAAAATGCTTTTCGGTACATTTGAAATTGGTTATTAACCAGTTTATTTCAAAACCTATGAAGCGAACTACAGTCATTTTGATCTCATTTGAAAGATAATTTAATACCAAACAAAAAGTTTCCTATAAACATGAGTCGAAAAATGCTTCCTTAAAAAGTTAGCGCCCAAAAACCTCTGAAATCACGGTTATTTTTTACATTTTTACAAATATCAGTGAAAGTATGTGTCTTTTAACAAAAGGTACCGAAACAAAAGTTGTAGAGAATTAAATTATCTTTCAAATGAGATCAAAGTTATTGTACTTTGTTCCATAGGTTTTGGAATAACCGTCAATAGCTGAAAAAACACTTTTTTTGTACATTTAAAACTAGTTATCTCAAAACCTATGGAACGTACTACTAATCATTTTGATCTCATTTGAAAGATAATTTAATTCCTTACAGCTTTTGTTTCGGTACTTTTTGTTAAAAGACGCATACTTTCCCTGATATTTGTAAAAATGTATAAAATAACCGTGATTTCAGAGGTTTTTGGGCGCTACCTTTTTAAAGCATTTTTCGACCCACGTTTATAGAGAACTTTTTGTTCAGAATTAAATTTCCTATCAAATCTCAAAGTCTGGCCGGAACGTTTGGGCTCATCCTGTATATAGTTTCACAAAATTATAGGAATGAAATATTCTTTTGTAACTATTTGACATGCAATGATTAGAATTCTTAAACTGTGTATATATACACATAAAATATATCTTTTTTTATCCATACATTATAAGTATCAGTAGATAACAAAATCTTATCGCGTTCTTTGTAATTTATTATAGATCTATACTCGTTCCGATTCAATGAATTAATTCAGTTTTAACAAACTTTTATTTACATCCAGATATCTAACAATATTATACGACAAAATATATTACGTATGTTTTTATGACATTAATATTAATAATTACCGATCACTATTCATTTATACTACAAATTAATTCGGAAATTTTGGCAAAGTTATATATCTTTTCTTAATCTTAATTAAATTTTAACGTTAATGATAATATTTTTCTGTCCTTCGGAGGTTATGTCGCGAATTACGTTGTGATGATGTCAAACGTCACTTATCACTAGCACTATTAAAAATGCAAAATACTAAATGCTGTAGGCATTTTCCTTATATATACGATATATAAATCATCTTTCTAATATACAAATATACTTTAATTCTAGTGCTGTTATTTATTCCCTTTCTATTATTCCTTTTCCCTGTTTATAGCATAATCTTATAATGTGCTCTTGAGAGATTGTATAGAATTTATTCCAATTTACTTGAAACTATTTCTTTAACATTTTATCGTCGTTTTTTTTTATCATCTTGCATTTTCGACGTAGACTTAAAAGTGAATACTACTTACTGAGCGAACAAACGACCAACGAATGTAAATTTTCGCCGTTAAATCAGAAGATGCTTACGCCATAGCGAATACAAACAAAGCGTCTGTTAACATTCGATTCACGTTCGAATCGTATTCGCTCATAAGGCGGTAAAGAAAGTTTCAAATAATGTTTGAAAAATTGTTTTCTCGCGTTCCTTTTTTTTTTTTCTTCGCTGCTCGTTCGTTCTCTGATAATGTATATCTAGTTTAATAGTCTCACTGTAAAAGAGCAACTCACCCTCGAGCTTCATGCCGACCTCGAGGCACTTTTGAAAACGGCAGAAGGGACATCGTTTCCGCTGCGTCTTGTCGATGTGGCAGGATCTCTCGGCAACGCAGGTGTATACCTTCTTGTTTTGGACGGTGCGCTTGAAGAAACCCTTGCAGGACTCGCACGTGAGTAAACCGTAATGATAGCCCGACACCTTATCGCCGCAAACCGGGCACAGCTCTTCGATGATGATGTCCTTGGTATCCGGAAACTCGGACGGACACGGTATCGAGCCCGTTACGACGCCGACCTGGCCTAGTCCAGGATGGCATAGGGTACCGCCGGTAGGAACCGCACCGGTGGCGACGTTGCCGCTTCCCGATGCGGCGACGCCGGGTCCGCTGCCGCCTCCGCTGCCTCCGCCACCGCCTGCTCCGCTGATCGCGACGTTAGCCGCGCCTGGACCACCGGCGACAGTGGCCGCACCGCTGCCGTTGCCGCTGCTGCCAGTGTAACCTCCACCTCCGCCGTTACCTTCCAGACCGGTGGACGTACCGCCGCAGGCGCCGTTGCCGCTTCCGGCTCCTGTTGGCGGGAACAGACACGTGTACACCTTCTTGTTGGCGCAAATCTCAAACGGCGAGGACGCGCCGCAGCCACCGTTACCGCTGCCACCTCCGCCGCCGCCGCCGCCGCCGCCATTACCACCCCCCGTAGGGGAAAAAAGACACGCGTAGACCTTTTTGCTGCTACACGGCGAACTGTTGCGCTTGAAGAAACCCTTACAGTTATCGCACGTAAACAGGCCGTACTGATAATTGGACATATTCTTATGGCCGCACATGGGGCATCGGTTATCCTCGGCAACCTCGTAGAAATTGGATTCAAAGTTCGACATGCCGCCGCCCTGCGATTGCGCCGCCTGGCCATGCGCGGACATTTGTTGCTGTTGCGACTGAGTCTGCGGCTGCTGGTGGCACATGGGCGACGGCGAACTCTGCGCGCAATTACCGTAAGGCGACGAGCCATAATGCGGCTGCGGTTGTTGCTGCGGAGGTTGCTGCCCGGTAGCCTGCGGACTGCCCTGCGGACTCAGGTGGAACGGCGACATGTTTAGGGATATCAGGCCCGAATGCTGCTCCATCTCCAATAACATATCACCCTTGCGCGAGAAGCAGCGCAAGCCGGAGGGACGTGCACGTGTATCGGCACATATATAAATTAGCTATCGAGCCTTCTTCTCGGATGCCGCCGTTTGTTCGTTCGTTCGCTTTACTTCGTCCAATCTTTGCCGAATTTCTCGCTGGACACTACAATGTACGATTGCGCGCGTCAATTTCCGGAGTATTAATAAATTACATCGACGTATCCCTTATTCCCCGTTGGGTTCGTCACGTTAGCGAGACGTCGATCGCACGAGCGAGATCTCCGGCGAGAGGATTGATGACAGCGCGTCAATCGTTTAACGTTCTCGAAACGCGACCTGGTGCACCCGTTGACGTCGCCATCAATGACAATGATGATGACGACGACGACGATAACGACGATGTCGATGACAACAAATCGGCACAAAGGGATAAAGTGGGAGCAGCTATCCCGCGCGCACGGGAAGAGAAAAACACACACTCTCTCGGACTCGGGGTTTCCCGGTGGCACGAAAAATATTTATCGATCACTAGAGTCACCCTCTCTCTATTTCTTTCTCTCTCACGAATTACACAGATTTATCGAGAAAAATCATCGTACACCACCAAACGTATGCGTATACGAATCTCGTCGCTAAGACTTGACGGGGCTACGTCCGAGACATGATCATAATATAATTGTCGATGCTCGCGCGCGAAGAACATTCGACACACTGTCGGAACAAAGCAGTAAACAACACACCAAGGTGCCGTCTCCTCTCGTTTCGCACTGTAATCCAACCTTATCGCCGTGCACAATGTAGATGAGATCGTGTTTTACAGTAATACGTCCGTCCACGCACCACGAACGAGAGAAACGCGATTACCGGCGTGCACCTCGGGACAGATAGACGGACACACACGCGAAAACGATGGCAAAATGATGACAATCTGTACGATGTCAACGATTGTCAACAATGTGACGCGTTACGTTCGATAGCGATTGTATACAAAAGCACACTAGAACTAACGTGTCGCGCGCGAGAATACACTATGAATTCAATTAACTATTGTACCGGCACAACACAAACGAGAGTGAGTTGACGAATAAACGAGCGAGATGGATGCGCGCACGATGACGACAAATCGGAGCCCGAGACCGCACGACTTGACAGTTGGCGTATCTGCGTACGACTAGTCGTCTTCTCGACTCGTTGCCTTCCCGAAGGGCCCGCTCTCCCCTCCTCCGTCACCCTATGGTCGGTACATGGAGTAGGTAGATAGGTAGGTAGGTAGGTAGATAGGTAGGTAGGTAGGTAGGTAGGTAGGTAGGTAGGTTGGTAGGTAGGTAGGTAGGTAGGTAGGTAGGTAGATAGGTAGAGACTGCCGGGGAGGCCGCCTTTACGGGACACGGCATACGTGACGTATCACCGCGAGCGTGCGGCGGTAACAACGTCGTTGACGACGACGCGATGACGACCCACGATTGCGTCCCAGGGTGTATAACGAATTGTCGTTGTAAACGCGACGACGATGATGCTGCTGTTGGCTTCTCTGTTCACACGTCGCGCACTCCCGTCCCGAGATAACGCGAGACGCGATCGCACGTTGCTGCTAGCGGGCGCGTTTTCAAAAGGTGAAAAAAAAAACCGGAGCGACGCTCGTTTCGCGCGCGACAACACGTTTTACGACTATGACGCGCGACGATGCCACGACGACGTTCGTGACGACGACGGTGGACTGGAAAATTGGGCGAAACCGTGCACGGAGAGAACGGTGCCGAGGCGCGCACTACTGTCAGGCTCCTTCGGCGTTTCGGTGGGTATAGAGAGAAGGCGCGCGTGTCCCTTTACCGACGGGCAACGAGAGGCGAGAAAGAGAGAGAGATAAAGACTGAGGGGGAAGAGAGAGAAAGAGAGAGAGATCGCGCGCACCGAGTATAACCAACACAGCGCACGGCATAAGTGAAAGTGATTCAGCAGCGCATGCCACCGCGCGCGGCCAGGTACCCGACGCGGAGTGGAGGGTGCCGCCTGAGAGGTCTGCACGAGTGAGAGGGAGGGAGGGTCGAGTAGCACGCGGTCGCGGCAGAGAGCAGGCGGACGGATTGCCGCTGGTATTGCCGCGGTCGAAGATACCGGTGGGAGAGGGGGGAGGAAGGGAAGGAGGGAGAGCGGTGAGAAGGAGGTTGCGCGACCGATGGCGGGGGGGGGATGACCTACTTACGGAACCAGGTCTATGTCGGCCGGAGAAATATTGTCCGCGAGCATGCGAGAGAGTCGTCGACGTCGTCGTCGTCTCGTTGTTGGTTCCCCATCATCATCGATGCTTCTCAACGTCTAGGATTTCCAAGTCGAATTTTCGGACGATGTACGCAACACGCGGACGAGTTTTGATAAACGAGTAGTACAACAAAGCCGTCGGGCCGCGCGAGCAAAGAGGGGGGAGGAGGAGGAATTCTCGCAGTCGGCAACCGAGAAAGCGACCGGTCCTGCGAGTGACGTAAGACGCATTCCGCGAATGTGTCGGGCAGGACCGAGATTTTTTTTTCGGCACTTGCGCGCGCGCGCGCGGATGAATCTCGAATCGAAGAGAGGCGAAAGATCAGATTCGCGAGAACGAGTCGCGCGCGCGTCGGAGAAAACGACTCTTGCTTTCAAGAGTGTAGAGAAAGAGAGAGAAAATACCAGATAGAGGCAATATCGTCACAGGTAGAAGCGCGGCGTGGCGCGGCTAAGTGTCGCGGCACCGGGCCACGTACATACAGACGCGCGCGGCTGGGTCAACAGCAACGCCGTTGGCACTCCCCGGCAGCGCAACCAGCGTCCGCGCCTGTGTGTATACGCGCAGCGGTAGATGTGCGACGCGGTAAGCGCGCGGTGGGGAGACCTACTGACCCAGTTCGTTGAGAACATGACGCAGCCGCGCGACTCACTCCCTCTTGTCATATATACCCTCCCTCCGTCTCTGTCGCTCGCGTCCGTCTCACTCCCTCCGCGTCTATCTCTTTCTTTCTCTCGCTCTCTCGTTCCTCGCGTCGCGCCGCTATCGCCGTCTCGCTCTCGCAGACCCTGTCCTTACCCTCCTCCACTCGCGTTCCGTCCTTCTTTCGCCTCCTCCCACCCCCCCACCCTCTTTACGCCCGTTAAGCCTTCTCTACTCGCGTACTCTACCTCGTGTGAAAAGACGCGATACCTTTTTCTCTCTTTCTCGCTGCCTCCCTCTCCCTTCTCACACCCTCGCTCGCTCACTCTCACTTTCTCTCTTCCTCGCACGCTTTTTCACTCCCCCCCCCCTTCCCCTATCTTCCCTCCTACCGTCCATCCGCTTCTCCGACTCATTTATTCACTCGCTGACTCTCGCGCTCTTTCTCGTACAAGTGACCGAGCGAACACGTTCCTGCCGTAATAACGCGCGTATGTACGCACATGTATGTATATACACGCATACATTGATGAACGCACGCCGCGCCGAGTATCGCAAGCGTGTTGTCATCGACATTGTCATCGCGTCGGGTGCACCAAGTTGCGAGATTAAGAAGCGCGCGTTTACGCTATAAATTCGACCTAGAGAATTCGCAGGGGGTGACCTCGAAAAGTTCGCGGCCGCGTGATATCCGTCAAAAGGGTATTTACGTAAACCGTCTTTTTCGGCAGCATCCGAGATTATATTTGGGCATAGTAATATGCCCAAAAATAATTACGTCGAGAAAACCAACATCTCGACGTTGATTCCTATCTAGTAAAATTTGTTATCATGATAATTGTCGGCGCTTAAAATACTTGAGAGAATCGGGCCTTCGTTCCAATAATTCCAAGCATAACACAAATAATGCAACGCGAAAGCGTGTAGAGAAAGCTTGATAAAGATTTGCATAGCGGGTTCGGGAAAATTGAAAAGCGAGGATACGATGGGTAAAGGATGAACAACGTGATTGAAACATGATGGTTAATTCCAGAAACACGAGAGCTCGCGCCTTGCGAAATGCGCATCCGCTCTTCTCTCCCTTCTGTTATTTACGCCCGTCGGGATACAATACGAAGAATACGACGAGCGTAATATGGATTCGTCAATAGGAAGTTTCGAAATACCATATCTTGCTAAATATAATAGTTCTATATTCCTCGTACGGATTGATTATGATTTGTCATGGCAATTTTTATCTTGAAATTACATTAATTGCAATGCCGTATTTTCCATATGATAAATGCTAAAGTCTTTGAGTTTTATGTCGAAACGATTAAATGAATTCTCTCGTGATACACAATATGACACGTGGAATAATTAATTTACCTAATATAAATTAATACTAATGTATTTACGATATAATTCACACGATGTAGAGACACACTTTACTGCGTAAAATCCGTAATAACTGTTTGAATGAAGCAGGACACAAACGAGGGCCGTGACTCAAATCCCGCTGAAAAAATACACACGATCGATTGAACTTCCGCTTCTCATTGTACACCGTGCTTCCAAACAGCGGCCTGTCCTTTGTTCGGACCGGTGCGGATCGGAAGTGAGTGCCTGCCTGCGTGAGCGCGCCGCATCCGAACGAATACGTACACGCACGCACGTCCACGCATTATTTCTACCGGATAGCGTGTCTACGGAAAAGAGGTCCTGTCGGTGCGTATAGTGCGCGAGCGACGCAGGTGGAATAAGAATTGTCGCGGCCGCGCTCTGGTGAAACGGATGAAAAAGGGTCAAACGAAAGCGAAAAGGGCCGGCGGCGGCACGGAACGCGCCGTCGAAAGAACGGAAGCAACGAAAGAAAGTGAAAGCCTCCGCCGCGACCCAGAAACTTTCAGAGTGTGTAAAATCGAACGAGTATGCGGCGCCGTGTATATTTGACACAGAGTAAAATCTTTGACGGAGATGACGACTCCTGTCGCGATGATCGATATATTATTCGCGCGTTAATTATCGTATATATATATATATATATATATATATATATATATATATATATATATACACGGTCTCGTGGTTAATTAATTGCGACACGTCGCAACGAGAATCGGTCGAAATCGTTTCACTTTCGAGTGTCGCGTTTTCGCTTGCACGATTGCACCGCGTTATGCAATGCCTGCATCCGTTTTACGGCATCGGGTGTAATTTCGAGTTGATAAAATAAAAGAGAGAGAACAGAAAGAACACACGCGTACCGTGTTCTTTTCGTTATTCAGATAAGTTTCGTCGATTTGCGCATAGAATATCATACACTCGTATTACCGTGTTGCGTAACGCGGTCCAATTGCACGCTCCAATTAATGATAATATCGTTTAACGCGCCGCCAACGGAGTCAACTCGCACGTGGAGGTTTCTTCTTCGTCGATGCAACGAATGCGTTAGCGAGTCTACTCGTCGGCTCGTTATCGCAAACGGCTAATAGCGCGTAGAAAGGAAAATAATTATAGACGACTAGCACACATGAAATAAGTATCGTCAGTGTGAGAGTGTACGGTCGCGACGCCAACGACGACGACGACGACGATGATACGACGCCTTTTTCTCTTTTTCGTATTTGTACTCATCTCCGCTTATATTCCGCGTCGACGTGAAACTCGTTCCACGACGGTGAACGCTTGCGAGCGACGACGATAACACGACGACAAGTCGCGACAAGGCTGTGGAGCAGTCGCGCGAGTCCTTTACCCGTATAGGCTGAAATTATGCGACCATTATCGGTATTACGCTATTTCTGGGTCAATTAGCATCGCGGTGATCCTTTAAACGTCTCGTGGGCGAGAGGATACGCGAGCGAATTCGCGACGACGTCGATTATCGGGAGCGATTATTGTCGCGTTGATACTAGAGCACCTCATGAGGATACTCTCTTGAAAACTATACTGCAAACCTTGAAAACTATAATGAAAGTTTGAAATTCTTGTCATAATATGCTCCAATTTGCCGGAACGATCTTGACCTAGTTATCGGTAGCGTAAAATGAAATGTGAGTTTTCTCTCTATCTCTCTCTATCTCTCTCTATCTCCTTTGAGAAAATAAGAAAGATATACGTTTATCGCGCGTGGATAGATAATTTAGATCTCGTGAAAAAGAGTACGATATCTATCGAATAGAAGATATGCTACTTATCTTTCATCGAGAAAAAAATGTAAATACGCTAATGATAATGGAATAAGTCAATATCATTTGATCGATCCAAATGGTTTTTTTAAAATGGGAAATATCGGGTTATACATTTTAAAGTAGGGCATTGAAATAATTTACTGCAACGAGACAATGTAAATCGCGGTTAAACTGATTGCAAGATGCATAGTAAAAGATAAAGAAAAAAAAAAAGAAGTAAACCAGATTCAGAAACTCAAAGGACTTTGGACTTGTTCTGAATTGATATAATTTAGGTCATGGAAAACATCGCGTAATGTCTAGCACTCATCGGCATATTGGAAAAATACGCTGGTGGTCTTTTTTTTTTCGAGGATAAAATATTAATAAATCAATAAATCCAATTTGCGACAAAGTTTAAATTGAGGGCATCTTCCCGGAAACGAATTTTGTAAAGAAATCTATATTCCGAATTAGGCTACCGAGATGACAGTCGGACGGAATAACGTAGCCGGACCGATTGTGAGAAGCATTGATAATATATGCGTCACATAAAACGCAGGTATGGGAAGGACGACGATTCCGATAAGAGCGCTTGTTTCTCTTGAATACCGTGATGCGATTATTCTTACAGGTTTGGATCATAGCTTGTAATATTCGTCACGAGGATTATATGAACGCGTACTAGTGTGTGTCTTTCTTTCTCTCTCTCTCTCTCTCTCTTTCTCGCTCGCGCTCGCCACCAACAGCGTGTCTCGGTGTGTGAAGTGTGCCAAGGCCTACCCCCACTATACAATCTCATTTTCGAAACTAAAAGTAAAATCTAACCGATTGTGTGTGCTGTTACACGTCGTATTATCGTAATGCATATTTCTGTCGCATTGATAGAGGGGAAGAGGAGGGATCTTTGTATATCGCTTACGAAAAGGATTAGCAAAATAAATAGCACGTTTAAAGACCCTCCCGATTCAATATTACGAAGATTCGCAAGATAATAAATAACGTCACAAAGAGCTGTTTTTTTTACTGCTACCGATTATTTAGTGAGTGTGACGCTTCGCTATTCGTACAATCAAATGGCCCAGACCTATATTTGTTTAACCCACATTTGTTAAAATGTTTCAAATAAAAATGAATTTTTCACTAATCCACAAGCAATTTAGGCAAATTTCGTGCTCTGTTAAAAACTACTCTAATATTCGACGAATAAAATTGATTCACTAGAGTTTCCGCGAGCACTTCCGAAAAAAGCTTGGACCATGACGCGCGTGACCCATTTCCCAAATTCGATCCGCCGTATCTGTGTTCTTGCAAGAAAGATTTCGTAAAAGTTACCGCTCTCTTTATCTCGCCTTCGAAAAAGATGGTGGGATCAAGAGAGTGATAGAGCGATAAAAAGAGATGAGAGAGAGAGAGACGGCGGGAATTTCATCCATGAAACGCGAATCGCCGTTTTGCAGGCCAGTTCGCACGTCCTTGACACATTTACCCACATGGGGTACCGCGAGACCACGTGCTAGTGTGCTCGTGATGTATCTAAACGTGCACGCGCGTCTCCGCATGTTTGTGCGTGTACGCGTTTACCGCGATGCATCGACAGATCGTGCTGTTGCAGAGAATATCGCAAACTACGCGTGCGCTCATTTGCGCAATTACGTTATTATATTACAGTTAGTTAGAGAAAGAGTAAGAAAGAAAGAAGAACATGAGCGTATAGAAATTGTTTAAAAACTCTATCGCCATTTCTTTCATCCGCGTACAGTTTTCTGTTTCAACTCGCAATTGATTTCTTCTAGGTGAAAATGTCAAATCATTGATTATGGTTGTCGATTACGACTTATCGAAATGTAGAGGCATTATTGTCTATTAACCTAATTCGATTCGATTGAATATATGTAAATGCACGAGCGAGACGCAGAAACGGGCCGCGCAAATATATAATTATTTATTTTATCATTTTTCAAATGACTTGGAAAAGAATGCGTAAAATCTCTCTGTAATAATAATCTGATTTAAAATTCTCAACATAGCAACACTTTGCTCAAACTTTGCATTTATTTGAAATTTTTATTTTTAAACATACTTAAGACATTTTTTTTTTAATTATTATGAATTTAAAAAAAAATTTTTTCTGATCTCAAAATTTTGATTTACATATATTTTTCTCTGTAAAAATACATTTAAAGATATAAAGAACACACACTTCCAGACACACGTGTTAAAGTCTCTCCGTCTCGTCGTCTTCTATTTTTATAGTATGTCTTGGTACATATGGCAGAGAATCTGAAATAGACTATAAGTCATGAATACCATAAAGAATGGTTGACATGACAAAAATGAGTATAAATTAAGAGAGTCGAAAGAAAAGTTAAAGTTTACGAAATATCCTAATTTCTCCAAATGTTTTTCATTAAACCTTTTCATGCGTAGACACGATTGTATCGATCCTATTCCTAATTTTTTGCGCTATATCTTTTCTTCTCCAAATATTTCGAAACTTATATCAAAAGAATGTGCCAAGTTCTACTAACAATGAGCTATTAGCATCCAAATTGTTTCTTGTCTAGCGAAATTTTTTGTAATAATAAATAATAAAACAATCCTTAAATGAGTCCACTTTATTACATATCTGTTATCGAAATTAAAAAAGAGTTCATAAATATCTTTTTTCTATTGAAGCCTAAAATAATAATTGGCTCTTATATGTTTTTAATAAAAGAAAAATTTAGTAAAGAGAGTAAATAGAGATTTTTTTCATTACTAATTTTCCTTATTAAGATAATATTAAATGATAGTTGTACATAATATTGAAATATCAATAAATATTTTTAATTAAATAATATTTATCATTTTTATTCATTACAAAAAATTGTCAAAAAAGTCATTCCTTCCTATTTTTTCTATCTAAGAATTCTCTCATTTTCCAGCTTTTTTTTTTTACGGAAAAATATCGATAGAGAAAAAGGCATAGAGAGAGAATCAAAATAATTTCTTTCTTGTATCATTAAAAAGAGACAACGCAAGAATTAATTTTTCGCAAATAATGTGCAATAATGACAAATCCGAAATCGATAGTCATTCGATTATATGTGCATATATAATGTGTGTATGTAAATGTGTGTCCAACTTAAAATTAAATCATTCTATTCTAAAATTCAGAGTAATGCTACACAAGAAGATTTACATAAATAAAAAAACGCACACAAGATAAAAGTAAATCAATGTTCATAAAACGCTTCTTATTTTTTTTTAAATTACGGTAAGTCAGTCTTAGAAAGTTTGGATGGGTATATTGGAACGATATGTTTCGGCATTCTTTCTTTGTAATATTTTCTTGGTAGTTGTCGTTACGTCATTTAGGAACATTTTAGTATTACATGGCTTAGCTATAAATTAAAAAAGCATAAACTTTTCTAAGATTCTCAATGGGAATCATTGTATTGTATCGACAACAGAAATGTGGAAATCTATGTGCTAAAGGTGCGCGCTAATTGTTCTTGCTATTGTTTACTCGTGAAAGTAGCTTAAAATGCTTTTACGACACCAGGCTATATTCTTCGTGTGATTTACCCCTCGAAGTTGGGGATGAAGTGTAGCTGTGGAAGCTGTTGGAAATGCCATAATATTGGAAAGGCGTCGGCATTCTCCGGTCATATCGAATAAAATGGAAACAAACGTGCTCCCTGTGGAGTAAACGAGCGGTCTAAAAGAGACGAAAAAAAAGTCTGATCTGTCGCGTGACAACATGAATTTATTTTCTATCTGATATCAAGTCGATATATATATATATATAATATCGACTTGATATCAGATATATTAATTATTCTTAAAAGCTTAATTTTATGAATATTTTTATAAAAAATGTTAGATATTAAAAAATAAAAATACGTTTTAAAGACATTAGTAGAGCTTAGAACCATTACAACATTCTTCTTAAATCCAAGAAAGCAATTTGAATGTTCCATTTCTAATTTTGACTGTCTTGTAAAACATACGCACTATTCTATATGCAAAGTTCGTTCAGGCAAAGTGTGCATTTGGTTCACGTAATTTCGGCGTAACTTACGTACACGCGACTGATATCCGGCAATTACAACGAGAATTTATTGCATGCCTTATAAACCTGTCCTTTTTTTCTCGGTAATAGCGATTAAAGAAAGCCGAGGACAGTCTTGACCTTGACCGAAAAATTATTTGATACGATTATACGAGAGTCCGATAGCCGCTGTGAAAAAGAGGAGGATATTTTGATTGGAATAAAACTCATTTCTGTTCTTGTAGCAAATACGACCGTGTAAATGCGAGTGTCCTTCTGCGGGAGCTCGGACGGGATGATTCTCAAGGTTGAAAAGAGAATCAGAGACTCGACGCTACGAAAGATAAGACCGATAATAATGATCGGCGATCGTAATGACCGGTAATTTCCCTGAGAAATAATTCCGGTCGAGCCGAACGAAGCAAGATGAGCTGGACGGAGTACATACGTACCCACATAAAGAACTTTACGTATTCGCGCGAGGACTGTAATTTCAGCGTGAATAACATTCTTGTGAGATGCAGCATATCGAATACGAACGAATGTCTCGAGATGAAAGAGCTCGTCGGTGAAAAAATACTAGTTTAATTGACGATAATTTTAAGATAAAAAAAAATATCAGTTTAATTTTTTAATATTGATATCTTTTTAAAAGAAGGTATAAAGAAGTCCACGTGACTCGAAAAATTATTATATTATACATAAATGTATCGTATTTTAATATATATATATATTTAATATATATTTTATTATTTTTTTCCAGCAAAAGTAACAATATCAGAAAATTGTGACAATCGAGAATAAAAAAAAATATGCACCCCAAAAAAATCTAATTCTTTCACACATTAAATGTTTTAACATTAAAAATGTTACACCTAAAAAAGTGCAATATAAGTATATTTTATATGATTATTTGTGTGTATATGTATTTTAATATAATTTTGGAAGCTATAAGAATATATGTATGTATATTTTTTCAAACCAAGAATGTCTGAAAACATGATAAGACTATATTCGCTCTGATTAAAATTCAGATTTCTCATTATTTAAAATTTTAATATTGTTAAAACTATGTTTTCTACTTTCAATTTTTTCATTTCCGCAATCATCTTTTTTTATGAATGTATATCTCAGAAAGATTGTGTGTGTGTGTGTTTGTGCGCGCATTAATAAACGCGAGTTTATAAAGCTTTAAATTTTTTTAAATATATTTGTGAAGCTTATCGTAATTCTTTGATTATGATATTAAGCTTATTTCCTTAATTCTGCTAATCTTTTACAGCTTTACATTAATCTATATGATAAAATGTAATCAATTTTAACATGTGTGATTCGGAATAAAACAGCACTAATTGCGCGCGATATGCAAAATCGGGACGACACGTGCTAAATGAGTCCATCCCCGCCGTACTTGATGTAAATACTTGACGATTTCTCGAGATGACGTCGCCGGCGTATCGTTTGTCACTAATTACACTGGTGTTACGTATTCGCGGGCGCACGTGCTTAATCTCCGTCAGTGTCTGGCATTGCGCTATAGGTAGGAGTCGTTCGAGTCACGATTTGGGTAACCCGTCATTTCTAATCGATATAAACTACTTTCAGTCAAGTAAAATTAACGCATCAGCAGTTTTAAACCCTGCGTTCGTCATAGACTGAAGAGGCATCTCGTTTGATGGGACTTGTGACGTGTAAAAATGAATAATCTCAAGAGAAAAAAATAGAAATTTTAAAAGCATTATCAATAATATCATATTGTTTTTTTCATATATGTAAATTCCATAATATATAATTTTTTCTTATATATAAATAGAACTATTTCTTTCCATCAAAAAAATTTTAATTTATTATTATTTATCGAAAAGAGAGAAAAAAAGGACGTTTCGTTAAAAGCTCAAAGTCATACAGATTTATAAACGGCATTGCATGTATTAATAAACTATTGCATAATAATTAGAGTGCCGGTGACTTGAGCACAAGGAAATCGCATTGTCTTGTTGTAAATTCGTTAAAAGCGACAGCAACGACAGGATCAAATAACGAGTCGTAGCCGTAAAGATTCTCCGAATCGAGCATCTATCTCTCTCACTCTTTGTACAGCTGTGGCCAGCGTGACGGATATAGCGATCTCTCGAGCCGGTTTAAACGATGAATGGGCGAAGAAAGTCTTTCGCTCTCGTTCGCCAGCCGGTTTTTGCACGCTATCGTCGTGATTCTATCTTCCTCTCTCTTTCTCTCTTTTTCTTTCTTGAAACAGTCGCGCGTGCGAAAAGTAGCTCGTCCGCTTTTACTTTCCGCGGCGGCGACTTTCGTTGGCAATGGTACTAGTTACAGCTGTTACGTCGAGCGGTTACGCGGCGAAGACGCGAGACGTTCGCTCTCGACTCGACTTGGCTCGAAGTAAACCGAGAGTGAGGTAAGCCACAACTCTCTTCCTTTTTCTTTCACTCTCTCCTTTTCTCGCCGCCGATTACAGACATTCTCGCTTACACTTTCGTTCGAGAGCGCGCCGCACTGTGCAATGCCACAAAGATCTTGTTTTTCTCTCTTTTCTTTATTAATGCACGAATTATTTCTCGAGACGTACGAGCACGCGTGCGGGGGTAAGTTTTGCACCCCATTTTTTAAATCTCTACTAACTCTCAAAGAACATATCTAGGTCATTCGTGACCAATCAATTTCTTTTATCCCCGCTTAGTATAATATAAGCCGTATACAAATTAAATTCTTTCTCTCTTGTCAAAATAATAAGCTCTGCATGTGTTAAAATATGATATTTAAAAAAATTGTTTTATTTTTAAAACTTATCATTTATGCTTTCCGAAGAGATAAAATTACATAAAATAGTCTAAGTAGTTAATTTTTTTATATATACGTAAACATATTGACGATCTAAATAGTCCAGATGCCAGATTAGACTGTCGTAAAATATATTCAAGATTCATTCAGGATCATTTGATAAGGGTTAATCTTATTCGGTTTGTCTTATTTATAACTTAAACGCTTTATTCCACTATCTCTTCTAATTTTTGATTATTCATTTAGTTATACATTTTTATAAATTAAAAGCATATATTGGAGTTTCAAAAAATCAATAGTTGTGTTATCGCGATATAGTTGAGAGGAAGAGAGAAAGAAAGAGAAGGGCTACTTTTTTGGGACGGAAATTGTATGCCAATCTCGCGAGACAATTACTATGAATGTAGCCAGGTCAAAACGGTATCTTTGCGTATTCCGTCGATCGATAGCCCATCAAAGCGATTAAGCTACTACTCTTCAATCAGTTTTCCATTTGCATCGACAGTGCTTTTTCCGGACAATAGGATAGATTACTTTTTCAGGTGGCTTACTCGATACTGATAAAGGGACATTCGATTCGAAGTGACGTGCGAAAATGATCGATAAGTTAATACGCTCTTTAATCGTGTAAGAAAATCGAAAGTAAATTTGAAATTGAGATTTTGATCATTATGTTATGTCTTTTTTTGTCTTCTATAAAATATAATATTTATCATGATGCGTATATATCATTTGTCACTCCGTGGAATGATCGTAAAACTCATTGTAAAACGGAATAGAAACTATATTGGAAATTTCATGCTAGATTTTCGATTGGTTGAATTATTTTATCTTATCTTTCTAGCTGAAATTTCCCCCTCATATTGAAATATACAACATTAGATGTGGACATATTTTCCATCAAGAATGCTTAAGACATTGGCTTCAGCAGTAAGTTTTTGATAAATAATTATATCTTTTTCTAAGTCTAATTCTTCTTTCCATGCCTGTAATACAGGGTTTGAGGATAAATTAAAAGCATATATATATATATATATATATATAACGTAAAAGGAGAATTAACTAGGCGGCAAAATTTATCGACAATTTCGACGAGGTCAGACGGAACGACGAAAATGTCTGCTCTATTTTGGGTTGCTGAGGTATAAATTGCTTCCCCCGCGATCATTTCCGGGTCAAGGGTATCTCTAACAATCACGACATTCATGTGTGTCATGTCACAATGTAATTTGATTTCTTAATTGATCAGTTTCGGGAGATTTTCCATCTTACTTGCAAATACAATTTTGCGCGAAAATGAAATTTTTTATTCGAATTTGAGTTGATGGAAAATTGCAACGCGTTTTGTACGATTAACTGCGCGTATACGAATGTCCATGTAAAAAAAAATCATAATTTATTGACAAGATAAAGATAAAGTAATGATTATATATCCGCGACGCGGATATATATAATGATAATGATAATGTTAATGACGCAGTAATAAGAAAGAAAGCCGTTAGCTTTATTGCTGAATCATAGAAGAAGTGATTGATTAGAAAACGATCTTTAACTTTTCAATTACATTCAGAGTGTCTCAAAACTATCGCGCCATCTACTAAAAGCAGATTTTTTTGAGATGAAAATGCTAATACTGAAATATCGGGGCTATAATAGTTTTTAAATGAGAAGTGTTTAAGTTTATCCAATGTTCCAGTTTTTTAAGCACGATACTTTAGTGAAGATGCTCTCGAATATCAAATTATTTTTAAATATTAAGAGAGGTTTGTATACGATACATATCGAAATTATTTCTCTAACGTTATCCCGTTTTTCTGTAATTAATTAAATTGTGATGCTACATAATGATAGGATATATTATTGTAGCATGCTGACAATAATAATAGTAGCATAAAGATATTATGGAATATTGATGTTAAAACGCGGTGCGCAACAAGTTGTCAAAGCTGTCACATAAACGTGACATGTCATAGATGCATGTCTGTCATATGATAAAAATGTTCTCTTTTACCGTATAAGATTAAATATATTAAATCAATGTATACTATTTTTTCTTATCAGAAAAGATGAAAAATTGTTTTTTAATTGTATTAATTAAAATTTTAAATATTTTTAGTATTATTTATACCGCGTGACAGTTCACAATTATCTCTCATTTAATTTCTTCCCTTTACGCCTTTGCATAAATATTCGCCGTATCACGTATTAAATATCGAGGATCATGTCTTTTTGGCATACGCGCAATCTTGCCCGAAGATTTGCGAAGGCGGACATGCAACTAGATCAAGTTGAAGAGTTCGGAGCGTCGAGGAAGGACGGTGTCCAAGACGAGGTCAGGCGCGTCATTTGTTGCCCGTTATTTTTAGCGTGGCGTTGGAAGAGAAAAAGAGCATGAGAGAGACAAGACGTTTTTACCCTGAATTATTATTACTATATCGGTCGTCGGAACGAAAGGCGGGCGCGAAGAATAAGTAAAAAAAATTAAATCAATGGGCATTTTCGAACGATTCGATGGGAAGGCGAGACAAGTAATGAAAATCAAGGGGAAGTGAAAGAAAAATAGAACGAGAGAGAGAGAGAGAGAGAGAGAGAAATAAAAATAAAAAACATAAGAGTAGGAAATCGATTCCGTCCTGGGATTAAATCCTCAAAGAACGGAGATTACGCACAGTAACGAAAAAATGGCGACAATTCAGTATATAACAAACACGCAATTTCGAGGCTCCAGGAAGAGAAAAGGGGAGGGATAGAGCCGTCTTTTATGGATCTTTCACCAGCATAATCGTGCGGTTAATACGCTTTATCAAAGGCGATAATACAGATGATAACGGTATGTAGGTCAGTTTGATACGAATGACCTGATTTCTGGTTGGCACCAATGTTACCAGTAGATCCGCATGCGTGCCGTCGACGCCAACGCTACGCGTCTCTCTCTCTCTTTTTCTATACATGTGTGTGTGTGTGTGTGTGTGTGTACTCGCTGAGCGTAATTCTGACCGCGTATCCACGTGCTCGTCGAGATCTATACACATTCCACGTACCCTAAGGTGGCACGCCTCTGTGTGTCTCGGCGACAAGATCTCGCTACAGGGTGCTCTTGTGAAAGTTGTCGACAAAGTTAAAATAAAGGGAAGCATATAAACTATTTTCACAGATACTTTCTATCGCAATAGGAGGCAATTTTTAGTATTCTCCCATTTAGTAATCCTTTTTTTTTTCTAGCGATAATGTTTGAGTTATAAATTTTTTTTCTAATAAAAATATTTAATTTTTTTTTTAGAGATGCAAATCAATTACGAAACTTAAGTTAATTTTGCATAGATTATATCTCTATGAAATAATAATTTTTAAAAACAATCAATCTTGAAAACGATGTTCAATCACAGTTTCTCGATAAGGAACACTTATATTGGGTTTCTAAAAGGGAATGTCTTTTGATGCAGAAATTTGAGAACATTCTGTAGAAAAACGTCGAGGCCGGTTTCGTGCGAACATACAAAACTCGAGTAGTTTTATCTCAACACTCAGATGTATAGATTGACGTAACATCGATACAACCTGTGACAGAATTACTATTGCGATACAATTGAGTTTTCGTTTGTAAAATTTTGACTCCACCTGCGTTACACACGACATGTAAAAATCTCTTATAAACCATAATTATTTGTGTGGAATAATGGAATTTTAAATCTTTGACAAATTATTGTACTATATATAATTATATTACAAAAATACAGTTCTTCTTAAATGTGTTTTAAAAAGCAATATTAAAGTTGAAAAAATAATAAACTCGTTATTTCACGCATATTGCAATCATATAAATATCCTGATTCCGTTATTTAACATCAAGATTCTTCAAGTATGTCAAGTAATTATGTCAATAATAAAGTAACACATCACACCTGATGTTTAAATAATGTATAATATACTGTCTTTTTAAATTTTATGAATATTCTGCGAGCGCACCTTTGTCCTCTGCCAAAATGATATACTTTGAGTACGCTATTTTGTGTTCATAAAATTCTTATTCTTTATTCATGATGTATATGTAGAGTAAATCACCACATTAATTATAATGCACATAACGAAAATTCGAGTCATCATTTCCACGGCGCTAAGAGATTATTACGACATCGATTTTGTCATTCGTGATGGAGGTAAATACGTTTCGCGCTTGTAACACGACCGTGCAACATTGTAAATACGATGTTTGTTTTGCGTGATAAGGCAATCACACGCATAAGTTTCCGTCACAGTCTTGCCGGAAGACGTTTTGAGAGGTATCGATAATAACTAAGCGAAGTTATAATAACATACACGTAATACTAGATAAATCTGCACACAAGGATGTAATACCAAATGAAAAATGCATTAACTTTTATTCGCATAAAGAAGTAAAAAGTTTGAAAGCTTTACTCAAGATACTGCATTTCGTTGTCTCTATTTTGAATAATTTAAAAATAAATGGAACTCTCTAAATTTCTAGCAGATTTCTTTTTTCCGTGAAAGAATTTGATAAAACATATATGTGTCTCCGATAATTTTTTACGCGAATGACGATTAAATTCAAACATTATTTCAGATATCAAAGAGACAATTTACTATCGAGAAAACAAGATTGTTCTGAACATAAAATTGTCGGACAGCGAATATGGCGAAATGCAATTTACTCGTCGCGAAATTGTAAAAGCCGAGTAAAGTGTCTCTCCGTGCTGCGATTCTTTTCTTTTTTTTTTTAAGACAAGATACACAATATCGGAGTGTTCGTTAATGCAGTTTTCGTGTTTGGGATGCGTTTTTCGCGAATTGCATCTCTCTCTCTCTTTCTCTCTTGCGTTGCTCTTTGTATTATGCATTCTATATTGTTTTGTTGTGCGTAGCGAGAGACGCGACAGCGCGACTTGCCAGCCAGCATGAATTAATTCGCTTGACCTATTTACCCGATGCACTTGGACCACCTTGTACTGACGACGCTCGTGTGGGTTCCCATGTTTATATATGTATGTGTGTGCGTGTGTTTGTGTGTGAAGTGTCGCTTATATAGGCGAGATTGGCGCGTGCGCAGACATCGTGATGCTGCGTTTTATTTCAAGCGACATCTTGGAATCACGCGATGAAAGAGGGTTGTTATGTTCACTATCGGAAACAGAAGAGATGAGCAACAACGCAGATATTTGATGACACCGAAATATTTTTAAGAACGGTGATACAAGCTACGCGAATACCGGAGCATGCGACAAAGCAAATTTAATGACTATTAATGTTGTCTGCAAGCGCGAGTCAGCTTTATCGCAATATGCGTGACAGTTTTAATGATAACGTCTGTAAAAGCAAACTGACAGGATTGCAACATTATGTAGCAGCAAGTATGCACATTATTCACACACTTGTTGCAACAATAGATAACTCACTGTTGTGATATATATCTATATGTTCGTATTACTAAAACAGGTCTACTATGTTGTTCCGAGTTACGCTTAAATATTAGAGTGATAGATAATTTTATAAGTTTTTTGTGCATCAACTTGCTGATGTAATATATATACGAAAATAAAAAAAATACACGGATATATTTTTATCCTCTTTATCAAATATGACGAAATCACGTTACGCTTCTGTAATTGTATAATTTGCGCGAATTTTGTCAATTTCCATTTCTGTAACGCGGTCAATGATATCGACAATCGACGTGCTCAATGTCTCATGCCAGTAATTGAGGTCACCCAGAATTCGTGCAATATTCGCGCGTCCCATTACGAAGTCATCCGTGCAAGGATTTCATCCTAAAATTTGCAACTGTCGCGTTTGATCTAATGTCATTGTGCCGCCAGCACACATGCACATACATCATAGATAAACTAAAGAACTAAAGAATGATATACTGTATCCCAATCCAGGCGCGAGATATTTATTTGAAAAGAAAAAGAATGAGAACAATAGAATGATAGTTGTCGAATAAAATTGCAAGTTCCGCAACTAAATCGGTGTTAAAAAGGATATTTAAAAAGGATATTTATATTAAAACGCAATTTTGGATCGACACGACTATTCTGTAGCAGCTGGTCTTGTGAATAGCAAAAGTAAAAAGAAGAGAGGAGGAAGAAACAAAGAGAGAATTATATTATTATTATTAGAATTATATTAGAATATTTGGAATAATCATGAGAAAATGTAATTTAAAAATGGAATAAAATAGAACGCATAATAATATGGATGTATGTATAAAAGGGAGGAAGAAGGACAGATATCAAAGAAAAATATGACAAGATAAGCATATTCCTCTTTAATAAGTAATCATTTAATTAGCAAAAAATATTCATCATTCAAAAATCATTCTTATCGAGTGCAATGCGTGAAATTATATGTATATTAAATAAAAAAATAAATCTTTTTTAAATAATAAGTCTATATCATAAATATTATATAAATATATAACGTTTAAAAAACATTACTTAAATAATACCTGACACCTTCGTTGTTTAAGACTCGAATGAAAAGATGCTCGAGAAAAAAGTTAACACTATTTGCGGTAACAAATGCGTGTTTGTTCTATTGCTAGCTTTCTACATGAAAAATTCTTCCCCGAGGGATCTTTTTTCATACATAACGGAGGTATTTTGGCGTTTCCATTTTATAAAATCTCTTGTTTCTCTCTGCGCGTATTTTGCAAAAAGAAATGAATGATTTCAATAAAAGGATTTAAATTATTCCACACAAGGGATAAATATTGAGGGGGGGGGGGACTTTCGGGAAAGGAGTGTGTTAGGGGGAGAAGGGAGGATGCGAACAGACGGAGCCCTGGCAATAGCGGCGCGCATGCGTCCCCGCAACACAACATCGCTCTCTCAGTTTTCTCATTGACCCAGTTACCCAGTACACTTGACCGCACTCCGCTCCCTCCCTCCCTCTCTCTCTCGCCGCGCCCTTCCGTAGCTACCCTGCACCACCCGTTCCACTCCTCCCCCCCTTTTCGATCAGCGGGAAGTCGCGCTTCTCCCGTCTCCTCCTTCTCCCCCCCTGGTCTTTCTCGCTCTTTTCATCTGGGCACAACACCGCCGTTGCCGTTGTCGCGTAGTATCGTCGATATATCCGTATGCAGTTTCACCCTTACTCCTCCCCCACTAAGCAATATATACAGGGGGCTTGTTCACTTGATCGCTAAATGCGTGCGCTCCCCGTAAGTTAAGTTACGTCCTTCGCCTCTCTTTTTTCTTGCTTGCTCTTACTTTCTTCTTTACTTATTATTAGTATCGTTCTTATAAGAGTTAGTGCTATTGTATTGCAACGTTGTAGCCGCAATACTTCCCCGATAATATTATCAGACATCCGTTCAAAAGTGGCATTCTCTTCATAAAAGAATATCCCCCAATAAACTTTCTCTAACTTTTCGAATGCGGATACGAAAAAAGGTGTAAATTTTATAATTTTTTTTTTACATCATGATCAATAAAAAAAAATTGGGTCAATTTGCTTTGATCAATTTGTTGCTTCAATACTGCGTAATTATATTTTTATAGATTCTACATTATTATATAACGAAACTATCACGCGCGCGAGATTTATTGCGACAAAAATATATTTATGGCAAGCTCAAAAAATTTGCGATACAGCCATATTACACGGTGATACTAATCCTTATATAAACAATACTTTAAAGGGGTGCGGTTTTTCACTATTTTACTTGTCCTCACTTTATTTCTGCCCGTTTGTTCTCTTTCGCATTCTCTCTTTCTCTGTCTCCAATCCCTTATGATACGACGTAACAACATCTGTGCGCTCGCTTTAAGCCGAGCCTTTATTTGCCAACGAAATTTGATAGAGTTTAACTTTAACGCGACCAACTCGACATTTCAATTAATACACATATTAGTAATTTGAATATCGAAGCGAATATCGTATTCGTATGTAATGCGTTGATATGTTGAAATATTTGCTAAAACAGTGTGAAGATATTTGTGGGGATCGCGATGCGTCTATCCTGATAGCAAATGGCTAATTTTTTATAGTGAAATGAACAAAAAGAGACAAGAAAAAAAAAAGAAAAGAGAGAGAGAGAGAGAGAAGAAATCAAGTGTGCGTATACTATCAGTTACCTCATAAAATACTGTAAAATATGTCAGTCGTCGTGTGGTTACCACTTTGCGCGCGATATCTGTTGCTTCTTTTATAAAAACAATATTATTGTAAATATATCAGATAAAACTTCTAATAAAATAAAGTCAAAATTATCTTCTTTATGAAATAATTCGCTGACTGTAGTAAATTTACATCAGAACGTTTTGCCAATGTTTCAGACATGATTTGTCTACATCTCGAGGGATAGGTCACTAGTGGTTATAGTGTACAAAAATTACCCTTGATACGGATTACCTTTAAATTACCTCAGATTACTTAAGATTACCTTAGATTACCTCAGATTATCTGAGGCTACCTTAAGGGGCTACATACACCTAGCGGTAGGAAAAATAGGGGGAAATTTGACAATTTTTTTTTCACAAAAAGAATTTTTTTGTTAAAAAATCTCTAGCTACATCTTAAAGTAGGTCCTTAATGTATATTTGGTAAAATTTTCATTAATAAATATTGAAAAATGTACTGTGGAGACGTCATCTCCTGGAAGTTGTTCGACGATGCGGTAACCATTGTAGCTCCTCCAATTTTTATCTGAAATCAAAAACCAAAAAATTTTTTTAAAGTATATAAAAAAAGGAAGTTTTTGTCGTAGTCGATTTTTAAAATTATGATTTTTCAAAAAATGGCGGTCATTTGAATGTAAAGATATAATTTTTAATCTGATACCTTCGAATTCAAATGGCCGCCATTTTTTAATATTGTTAATAATTTATTATTTAATTATTTGCATGATTTAACTGATA
>NW_021848825.1:741731-830596 GCF_003651465.1 Formica exsecta | reverse complement strand
GAAGTCGCGCTTCTCCCGTCTCCTCCTTCTCCCCCCCTGGTCTTTCTCGCTCTTTTCATCTGGGCACAACACCGCCGTTGCCGTTGTCGCGTAGTATCGTCGATATATCCGTATGCAGTTTCACCCTTACTCCTCCCCCACTAAGCAATATATACAGGGGGCTTGTTCACTTGATCGCTAAATGCGTGCGCTCCCCGTAAGTTAAGTTACGTCCTTCGCCTCTCTTTTTTCTTGCTTGCTCTTACTTTCTTCTTTACTTATTATTAGTATCGTTCTTATAAGAGTTAGTGCTATTGTATTGCAACGTTGTAGCCGCAATACTTCCCCGATAATATTATCAGACATCCGTTCAAAAGTGGCATTCTCTTCATAAAAGAATATCCCCCAATAAACTTTCTCTAACTTTTCGAATGCGGATACGAAAAAAGGTGTAAATTTTATAATTTTTTTTTACATCATGATCAATAAAAAAAAATTGGGTCAATTTGCTTTGATCAATTTGTTGCTTCAATACTGCGTAATTATATTTTTATAGATTCTACATTATTATATAACGAAACTATCACGCGCGCGAGATTTATTGCGACAAAAATATATTTATGGCAAGCTCAAAAAATTTGCGATACAGCCATATTACACGGTGATACTAATCCTTATATAAACAATACTTTAAAGGGGTGCGGTTTTTCACTATTTTACTTGTCCTCACTTTATTTCTGCCCGTTTGTTCTCTTTCGCATTCTCTCTTTCTCTGTCTCCAATCCCTTATGATACGACGTAACAACATCTGTGCGCTCGCTTTAAGCCGAGCCTTTATTTGCCAACGAAATTTGATAGAGTTTAACTTTAACGCGACCAACTCGACATTTCAATTAATACACATATTAGTAATTTGAATATCGAAGCGAATATCGTATTCGTATGTAATGCGTTGATATGTTGAAATATTTGCTAAAACAGTGTGAAGATATTTGTGGGGATCGCGATGCGTCTATCCTGATAGCAAATGGCTAATTTTTTATAGTGAAATGAACAAAAAGAGACAAGAAAAAAAAAGAAAAGAGAGAGAGAGAGAGAAGAAATCAAGTGTGCGTATACTATCAGTTACCTCATAAAATACTGTAAAATATGTCAGTCGTCGTGTGGTTACCACTTTGCGCGCGATATCTGTTGCTTCTTTTATAAAAACAATATTATTGTAAATATATCAGATAAAACTTCTAATAAAATAAAGTCAAAATTATCTTCTTTATGAAATAATTCGCTGACTGTAGTAAATTTACATCAGAACGTTTTGCCAATGTTTCAGACATGATTTGTCTACATCTCGAGGGATAGGTCACTAGTGGTTATAGTGTACAAAAATTACCCTTGATACGGATTACCTTTAAATTACCTCAGATTACTTAAGATTATCTTAGATTACCTCAGATTATCTGTTAATGTATATTTGGTAAAATTTTCATTAATAAATATTGAAAAATGTGCCGTGGAAACGTCATCTCCTGGAAGCTGTTCGACGAAGCGGTAACCATTGTAGCTCCTCTAATTTTTATCTGAAATCAAAAGCCAAAAAATTTTCTTAAAGTATATAAAAAAAAGGAAATTATTGTAGCCGATTTTTAAAATTATGATTTTTCAAAAAATGGCGGCCATTTGAATGTAAAGATATAATTTTTAATCTGATACCTTCGAATTCAAATGGCCGCCATTTTTTGAAAAATCAAAATTTAAAAAATCGGCTACAATATTTAAAATGTAGCTACAGATTTTTTAATAAAAAAATTTTTTTTATGAAACCAAAATTGTCAAATTCCCCCTATTTTTCCTACCGCTAGGTGTATGTAGCCCCTTAAGAGCCAACTTCACATAGGTCCTTAAGAATACCTAAAATTACCTACAGATTATTTGATATTACCCTTAGATTACTTAGATTTCCTATTAGATTACCCAAGATTATCTGAGAATGCTAAAGATTATTTAGAATTACCAAAAATTACCTTGGATTACCCAAAATTTCCTTTGGATTGCCGCTGAATTACCTAGTCCTTGTACAAAAATTACCTCAGTGACCAACCCCTCGCTACATCTGGATATGTAAGATAAAACTGGAACACAACCGAGATAATTTATATGGTAAAAAAAGTTTCACGACCATTTCATGAAACCTAAGAATACAAATTAATAAGACTTCTCAGACTAACAAAAGTAAAAACTTAGACGTTGATTATGTCAGAGTTTCAATTATCAAATTATCTAAATCTTGCGTTTCGACGTACTGAGAAAATTTTGAGGCTTATGAAATTGATTACAAAATATATATATACAATATAATGTCCGCACGAGCGCTACAGTTTGTATCCGCACATTATTGAGATTCATAATATATTCCAAAGTAACTTACGTAAAACGCTTTCAAACTAAATGGCTCGGATGATTCTAAAATCTTTCTAAATCTTACCCGCTAATGCCATTTTACTCTATCATATATTCGTGAGAAGATACTCTCCGTCTACGTCATATAAATGCAAAGAAGTATAACGAAGATATATCGATCGCGGATTCAAAAGAAAAAGAAGTCACAAATACTGGTAGATATAAATAATCGAGCGATGATTCAAATCGACGCGGTCTATAAATCCCGATGATCCAATCGCGAGAGATCGTTTTATTTCACAATACTTCGATTTACACGATTGCCTTAACACAGTGCTTTCCAAACCTTATGTAGCAATAATTCCCCTCCCTTTCCCCCTTTTTACGACAACATTTTTTACGATCCTCTCTTTCTAATAAAATCACGATCGATTATTATACATACTATCTCTTAGAGACAAACTTAAAAAATTAAGTATAAATTAAAGTATTACTTTTTATTTTTATTATCACTTATATTTATCTTAGAATTAAAATAAAACTTCTTTAATTGCCTCTTCTTTTCTTTTTTCTTCTTCCTTAAACAAATTGTAATAATTTTAATAATTTTTTAATAAATTAACTAATGGAATTAAATTAATCTAATTTAATTATTTCTTTTTATTTCAAATTTAGCCATTTTTTTTCTTTTCTTCCAATAATTATTCGCAGTACTTTATACTTTACTTAAATGATCATCACAAGAAGCTTCTTAAAGATTATGCGATCGATGGTTGATGAACTCATCAAATCAATCAAATAGAAAAATATGGTTTTGTTATATAAACATATGAACTAAAAATCTATGGCAATATTTATCATAATATAAAATGTTTGACGAAAACATTTATTAATTTTTATCATTTCTCTCTTTGAATTATTTTTTTTTCTCATAGCGGCTTGTTATAGTTAAATTATAATTCGATCGAGATCGCGGACAGACAGATTGTAAAGACGATCTCAACGAAAGAGAAAGTATCGCAATTTTTTAATCCTGTAACGATTATTCGTTACAAAAGTGGGATGATCGTAGAAAAATATATTGTGCTCGGTACAAACCGCGACTGTATTATTCGTAGCGTGGAAAATATTTTAAAGGGTTAAACCGGCAATATCGCGTATGGTTACTAGACTGGAATTCCGCTTGCGCGGGGAACGTGTGCTCGGTCTTACCGTCCAATTAATGCACGTCGAATGGTAAGAAGTATACTACGCACTCCCGCGTGGAAACGCCACAAATTTGTTCGGATAAAATTTACGACATTATAAATATAGAAAATTATCATACTCTGAAACTCCCGTCTATTTTTAGTTATTTCTCATTATTAAGATCACTGAAATATTTATAATAAGAAGCACCGCTCAAGGTTTATCTCTTAAAGTCAAATGTAATCTTGCTTTTCTAAAGATATGTATATAGTTCCGGAATAATATGTACAAACGCATATTGTAGGTACCACGGTTCTCAAACAATATATTTAACGCGATCAATATATATAAAATATATGCTTGAAAATTATGGGAATGCAGTAATATCGCGTGATTCATTTGGGTGATTCAACTCCAATATGCCTACATGTATATACTAAAAAGTACCTATTTTTTGTTTCTTAATAGCAACATTGCACACATTTCGGCATTGCAATTATCTAAAAAAAAATTAAAATATTCATGACATAAGAAAAAAAATCCACAAACCGTCTTCCGCGTTTTACTGGCGCACGTGCTATAAATACGTACCATAAAGCGGCGTCTACGAGCATGCATGTTGTGTAAGAAAGATATTCTATTGATGACTCACTCTACGTATTTTGTTTTGTTTTGTGCTAGCTACATACGAGCAGGCGAAGATAGATATTTGTATATCTTTTCGTCGCGATCGTAGCCGAATAAAATATTATTTTCTTGATATCGTAATAATATCACTAAAAAGCATCGTATCTTCATATTTTTCGTTTTTAGCTCAGTATAAAAATCGTTTTATAATCGTCATAAATATTCTTTAAGAATTTTTTGAGGATAATAAAAGCAAGTTTTCTAATAATAATAATTCAATTGCAAATAATTTAATACTTTATTAATATATCTAATAGTATAATTTAATTAATTTTTACATAGTCAAAAATCTACTATGATTTGCAGATAATTAACTAGCAGTTTCACGGATTAATTCTAACGAGAAAAAAATGTGCCTGCATTTGATATTCGTGCCACACGTATGAAAATAATTTCCACAAGAGTATCTATATATAAGATGACGTTTTACCGGATACACGCGAGAATCATCGTCGAAACCATCGTCACGAGCAGCATCACGTTCTGCGCGAGCGCATCTTTACAGGGAGCCCGAGTCCTCGATCCTCGATCGGATCCGATTGATCGATCATCGATCGGGGCAACAGGTAGCTCCTCCGACCGCGTGTATATTGGCAGTGAGCAGTAAGCAGAGAGTATGCCGTAAGAGAGCCGTAAGAGAGTAGTTGCTTACTCGGCGTTACACCGGTGCGGCGCAGCCTTGAGCCTATTCCACGCACGAAAGCCCCCGCGCCGCACGCCTGGCTGCACGTTGCACGTTGCACCTCGTGCGTCGAGATCAACTTGAAAAAAAATCGCGTCGCGCGCGCACGGTCTTGTATCGTCGATATTTATCGAGCTAAATGATAAATTTAGTTTGGTATATGTGTCCGGCTCTTGCTCGTGTGATAAATTTCGACTAAACTCGCGGTACGATTTCCTGGACATTGTTTCGTCGATAATCGTAGCTGTCATCCGATATTGATGTCATCTTAGCGTGAAAATAATTACGAAAACGGTTTTCTCTTGTAGAGCTCCATTCCGTGGAGTTTCGTGATATTTGATTATCTAAGTGCCATGGCATTTTTCGTTTTTTTTTATAAGAGAATCGGAATTATATTGGAATAATTAATATTTTATTTTCTATTTCAAATAATATTTTGCCTACATCTTTGAGAGATTTTAACACATGTAAAGTCTATCTATAAATATTCAATGCTCATTATATACATATATTCGAATAATCAAATAAATTAATATTGTACATAATTCCAAACATTGAAAGATCTCCTGTGAAATAATATAAGACCAGACGTGTATCATTTTAATGAAGACTTGAATTACAATTTAATAAATATATGTTTATCAAATTAAATTCAAGAAACAGATATTTTCATTGTCAATTTGACATTTTCGTGTGTTCGTTAAGAGATGCAAGAAATTTACAAGAATATGTTCATCGGCGAGATGCCAATGACTCTAGTAGAGTGCCAACTATGCTGTTTACGGTTTTGATTGACGTGACAGTGGTATTAAATGAAGTGGATGTCTCGGATCCAACCAATTGAGCACGACTTGCAGCGTTTTCGGACGAGCATCCTCGAACCAGGACGCTGCAAGCATCTCTCTCTCTCTCTCTTTCTCCCTTGTCAGTATTAGTAAATAACCCATAAAGCTAGATCTGACTGATGGGCACAGTGTAAAACGACGCCAAGTAGGCCATGCTTGAAGGATGTCGACGTGGGAAAATATAACATTTTCCGAGTGGCATGCACCAGTCTCGCACGCAACGCAACGCAACGTAACGCGTGAGTATAACGATACTAGGAAATTATCGTACTCACTGCAAATTAAGAGTCGCCACAGCGAGAGAGATCGCTTTACGAATTGACTCTCGATGATCGGCGTTCGTAAAACATATGAATAAGCCGCGTGATACACAACAGTAACAGGCTCGATGACTCGTAGAAATCAGACATGTAAGTGTACCATCGAGCTCCATGTCGTCTCTCAGGTACATATATACTCTAAACCCTTTGTCCTGTGCTGGTAAAAAGCAACAGAGGGCAACGAACCCTATCCACGAGGCAGTTCTCTAAATCTTGTAGTACAGTCGGCAGCAAAAACTATAAAATGTTTAGAAAAATTTCTTTTATAAAAATTGTCTCGATATTTATAACTTATTTCGAAAGTTTCGAATCACATTGATATCATGCTCAAGCACTATGTGATAATCATGGCCTAGTAGTCGTGACTCATATCGAATGTAATATATAGTTACAGAGTTTGACATTTTTATTGAAACTATATGAAAGATGGAAATTTCTTTGAAAGATGAAATATATTTATAGGGAAAATTGTTTTATTGTTGTCTTATTACTTAGCAATATATTTTATTAGATACTGAAAATAATAAAGAACTAAGATTATATATAAATAATGTTTAATAATTAAAGAATTATTAATTTACTGCGACGTCTCGACGTATATTATCCAAATTTTATTTCATCTTATTTGTATAATATTACGAATATATATCATTTATTATTATCTTCGATACCTAGCAAAATATTATATAAATAACAATACAAACAACAATACAATTGCTGTTTGAAGTTTCGATAAAAATATTAAACTGCAACTGTATGCCAAATCTGATATAAATTTAAAAATATATATGTATAGTTGATCAAGATTGCTATATAATTAAATTATATCGCACTTGAAGAATATTTAGGTAAGAACAAAGATTGCTTAATATAAATGATTAAAATAAAGATATAAAATAATCTGAATGAATATAAATTTATTTTATTGAAACATTTTTTTTTTTAATTTGTAGATTTAAAATAGTTGACAGAGGTACTAGCGATATAAATTATCGGAAAGCAATATTCAAATTTATAATCACTCAATCTCATCATAGAATCGTTATTCATGGTACTAGCTCGCCGTACTACACAGAATAATTAGTGCAAAGATTCGACCTTTACTATTTGTATGCTTATATTTTTTACCGACCATTTAAGTATCTTTAGATAAGCGTTCTCGAAAAGGTGCGAAATCGCGATCTCTCGCGTTTCAGTAAAAACGAGCAGCGCCTCGTTTCCCGCACGCTACGTGAACTAGCTAAACGACGTAAATTTTCAAGAAGGAGGGAGATAGGAAAGCGACGCACGCGTGCATGTGTGAAACGTACTTAAGCGAGGGTGCGAGTTTCGTAAAAATTAATCGCGCGCTTATCGTGAGAGAATCGCGCGCGAGCGTTGTTTCACGGGGCGCGTACCTGTGGCTCGCGATGTAAAAGCGGAATCTAGGCCAATATAAATAGGCTGACACGCCACGGAATATAACAGGTAGAGCCTTTAAACATTGCGTCTCGCCTCGAATACCCGTGAAAGAGACATGGCGCGAAAGAGAAAAAAAGAGAGAAAGAAATGCGTCCCCTTTTTGTGTGAGACTCTTTCTTTTCCGCATAAAAAAATTATTTTCGGAGCAGACAACCGCGCCAAGACGAAAATACTTTATCGCACGAATATATACAAAACGTAGATTTGCGACATAGGCGGTGTTCATAAAACTAGCATAGAAAAAGTTCTACCATGAATGTGTATTCCAGAGTATTTGCATTTGTTTATCTATTCGCTGTCGACGCAACCTGGTCGCGTATTACTTCTGAATAAATTAAAGAGTTGTAGCATAAAGAACATTTTTATATAGGATATTTAAATTGATACTAAAAAAATGTAAAAAATCAAAAGCTATTAAAATATTTTTAACATTTAATAACAATTTAAAAGCGTGAATTAATTTTCCGACTTTCTTGATTTTTAATTGTATCTTTCTCACTATTAAAGAAAGATTCTATTGAGTTCTTAATTTATTAAAAATAAATGAAAAATATGCAATATTTCAAATAGAAATTTTTCCTTCTGGGCTACTCTTTACACGATACCAAAGCGATATTTTTGTCTTGATTATTTAAACTAACAGAATGGTATAATAATTTTAGTCGCGAAGAGGCAAAATTACTGTTATCGATACAATGACATAATAGACAATCAAAGAAGCAGATGCAACTCCAATCGAGATTTAGTACATGGCATTGAGACGCACGAGCGCGTGTATATGTGATTTCAGTTCTTTCTTTTTCTCGCGTATGCACGCGCATACAAGACCGAACATAAGTACCGAGCTACGTCGAGACGCAGTGCGTTCCACTCTGATGCGTTCCACCACGTTCCCGTGGCTTGTCAAGAAAAGCAAAAAGCCAGCGCGAAAGTCTTTGCAATAATTGCACGCGCTGTTCTAATTTTGGCTTCCCCATATGTGTTCTCCTCGCGCGACACGAAGAGCGAAATAAGACCGCTACTTAACCGAAAATCGTAGTAATTTTAAAACTCGTTACACGATCCGCTGCACGACTTGAATATCAGTTAAAAATATGCTGTATTATTGTTGGCACTATACAATGAGTACAAAAATATGTCTGGCATGATACGATGAGGCAGTGAATTTAATAACAAAAACTTCTTTCGACAGAGAGAGAGAGAGAGAGAGAAAGAGAGAGATAGAGAGAGAGAGAGAGAGAGAAAGAAATCCTATTGAGCACTATATTTTTTTCATATTAATGATAGATTTTTTATATTAAATATTTTTTACAAATATATCTCAAATAAAAATTTTGTAGTTAGATTTTGCTTAAAAGTAAGTAAAAAATAAGTCTCTTCATTGTATGAACCAGAAGATTAATTTGTTAAAAAGTTTTCAATTATCAAATATTTAATAATAATATAATTTACAATTTTACGCTTTTATATTTTTTATCCAAACTCTCTTAAGTCCAATCTAAGAAAAGGAAAATAAAGAACTTAGTTTTGCGATATAGGGAAAGTTAACTCTGTAATATAACGAAATCTAAATATTTCATACATTTAATGACGTGAATTCTTATAAATCTCTTGTGAAATCGTTCAATCTCATTACAAAACTTGTTTTTTTTTTTCGCCGACAGTTTGTAAAAATTAGTACAGCGTATTGTTGCACATTGCATATGTCTCAAAACGCGCAATAGCACGTACGAATGAATCACGCTACGCTTTGCACCTTGTGAAAAATTCTTTACGACACACAAAGATTCCGGGTTTTATTTCCCAGTCCTCATTGTTATCGTAACATTAACATTGTGGCCGTGCTATTTAAATACATCGCCGCGACAATCGAAGTCGTTATTGTATTGTAATATTCGTATCGATTTGCCATTAATGCAACTCGGACGTGAGATTTCACGAGAAACTACGAATTCATTGCCAAAGGACGGACGTGACATAAAGAGAGTAGAAGGTTCATCTTCCATGAAGAAATCCTTCGGGAGAGATTTCTCGTCTCTCCACGAATCTTCCTAATCAATCACAAAAGTATGTATTATGCGTATATAAATTTATATATATACCGGGCAGTGTGTATTTACGCGCGCACTGCGGTGTCGAGAGACATGCACGTGTTTCGCTTCGATGCACCCAGCCACCTTTGTGTCTGTTTCTCTTTCTCTGTCGTTCCCCCATGCCCCCGGCATCTTTGTATTGTGCTCGCCGAGCGAAAAAAGGCGTACCGCAACAAAACCCCAGTCGTATATATCGCCGCTGTCCCAATTCCACCCGGTATATATGTATATATGCATATACATACATATTGTGTCATTCGATTTCGATTTACTTTGTCATGCAGCTTGGACACCGTCGCTCTCCCGCGCCCATCATATTACAACACTATAACGTTACAAGGAACTTGTATGCAATTAAACATCTAAATGCAACATATTTATCATAAATTATGTTTTTTGATAATTATATATTTTTATCTAAATGTTTTTAAAAATGTATAGTATTATATTTAAAATAAATTTCATATATAAATAAACTATTTTTCAAAAGATGCGCAACAAAAATATATCTATTACAATTCATATTTGTATATGTACGGCATTCTTTTTTTTATATACTGTTTCATATTCTATTTATTAAAAAAAAAAGAGATATAAAAAAGTAGATTGCAATGTACGAACGTAAATGAAAAATGTAAAACGAAAAAACTCGTAGAAAGCTACAAGATTCATAGTTCAATCTCTGCCTATAACTCCCCGTGAAGATCCCACGCTTTCTCCCAATTATATCGCCCTTAAAATCACAAAAGAGCTAATCAATTCCAGATTTTTTTTTAACGTAACAGTAAATTGTCGCCTAATAAATTAGGAGAACGGTATGTGAGTTCCGGAAGTGGACATACGTTGTACACATATGTATACTCTCGCACACAAATACGCTCTTTATCTTTCTTACTCCATTAAAAAAATGATATCTATTATCAATTAATTTCCGATTAATTCAGCTATCTCTGCTAATCGAATTCATTTTTCGCCTAAAGCGTTGTACCACATATACGAAATAGTTATCAATTTTTGGTGATAAAATGCAACTCAGAATCAGATCAAACACATTTAGCGCTAAATGTAAAATATAAATACAAACCAAAGAATTTTTGTGTAATATGCACGAAACGGTTACATAAGTGAAATCTATCAGTCTATATTTATACTTTTAATATCACTACAACTTATAGCAAGCACATACATTATTAACTGACCACCAATAGAAATGCAAGAATGACTCATATCTAAAGAGTAGTGCTTATTATAACTCGTTGGCGATTTAATGATCTAGTCAGTTTAGCTATTATTATTTCTACTCTTTTTTATCTTTACTATATTTGTATTAGAGAAAAATATACGTTTAGTATCTTCCTGAACTTTAGACACATATTAATAAGCTGCGTTTTCTTTTATTCATCATTATAAGCACTATATATAAGTACATTCTGTGAAACTAGAAAGAATCAATTAAATACTTTAGACACATATTAATAAGCTGCGTTTTCTTTTATTCATCATTATAAGCACTACTATAAGTACATTCTGTGAAACTAGAAAGAATCAATTAAATGACGATTAACAGCGTTGGCGAGAAACCAGCCTTAAATCGATAATAATCCTATCGATCGATCCATAACGTTGCCGGAGCCTAAGCGCGGGTGTCGATCGTTCCATGTGTGAGCTCCATAAAGGCGTCACGCTCGCTGAGCAGAGCCCTCCTTGATCCAAATTCCAACCCGGAGGGGTCGGAGGTTGAACGGAGGTTCGATCTGATTTTAATGTACGCACAGACAAAGGTGACAGCGCGCGCGCATGCGCGGTGAACTGTGAACCGCTTTCACAATTTTTTGTAACGCCTCCCAAGATTAAGATTAATGCAAATTCGCGCGAGCGCTTTACGAGTGTGTAGATATTTATTCTGTATTTTATATACATATATATATAAACTGTATTATATTATTATATTACATTCAATTATATCAAAGTGTTAGTGAAATTATCTTTAATTTTTATGAATCGCAAGATTCATCGCGTTTTTTCCCGCGAAGGATCAACGCAGCGTCATGCATGATTAACAATTCTCATCTGTTTCGATGATGTGTGCGAAAGATTTCGCCGGTGCCGAGATGCTTTTCTCCGATCTCGAAGATGTACGAAACCGAGGGCGATGATCATCTTAACGCGATTCGTAGAAACGATGGGCGGCGGCGTTGCGGACAGAAAGAAGGAGGATATTTCACAGCGGGGAGGAAGGCGGGCCGGGGGATGGCGAGATTTCGGGATTCGCTTAGCTCGGGCACCGGAGACGTACAAGATTGTCGGATAGGGCAGGGCAAGGGGCAGGTAAAACTCTCGTTTCATTTCGTTTCGTCTCGTCATGGACCGCTGCTACCCCCCCACCGCTTCTGCCCTTGACACAGTTCTCCGCTCTCGCAAGAGAGGAGCGCTCTCGCTGTTACACGAGCTCGCGGCGGACCCAACCGAGGGCGCCTTTCCCTGTATGCTGCTCTGCATACATATGTGTATATGCGTATGTGTATATGCGTATGTGCGTATGCCACGAGTTGCACGTCGTTCGCGGTCTCTCTCGCGACGGCTTTCGCTAAGGGCCACGAGTCGCGATAAAATATAGGGACGAAATATAATTGCGGAATGGCCCTGTTTCCAAGGGGCCAAATTTGGGCCGCTGTAGATCGTTGTGGACCATTATCTAATGTAGATTATTGTAAGAGATTTATGAAGATCCCCCCCCCCTCTCCCTAAAGAAAGTTAAAGTAATTTTGTTCCTGTATAGTTTGGCTGCATAGTATTCAAAAAATAAATCATTATATCTCCCTATCCTCGGGATTGAGCAAAATCATGCTTCGTAGCATATATAATTGTGTAGATATAATGATATAGGTTTCTAGATTACCGAAGCAGAACGTTAAGCGCGGCAGGCGTAATATCTTTTTGCTAAAAAAACATTCTGGTTATGAATCCTCCAATTTTAAAATCATTTTATTTTTCTATAAATTGTAATTAAAATTAAAAAAAAAAATAATGTAAAAAAATTCAAGTGACAAAATAACGTACATTATTTATAAGGGCATTTCACAGATCTCTTCAAAAATAGCTCTTATAATTAGTTAAATAACTGCAACTACATTGTAACTTTGAAATTATTAACGTTTTAATTTACCACAAAGATTCGATCCGGCCTAGTCGAGCAATCTATCATTGAAATAGTTACTGTATATCTTTACTGAGAATTTTTCATACATTTATTTTTTATGTCTCTAACATCTTACATCTACATACTCTTCCTCTTCTTTGTTTCAGATCAAAAAACTTACATCTCTTTGATATTTTTTTGCTATATTTCATCATATATCTTGTCCCTTGCCAAAGCTCGCGTGCCGAAATATCGGTGATCCCGCACGCAATACGTATAACATCGTACGATAATAATCGCAACCGCGTGTGTGATACACAAGCCGTGAAATTCAGAACGAGTCGAATAAAGCGTAGCAATTATTCGCGAATAGTCTTTCCCATCGGTAGATAAGTCAGTCATTAAGGAAGGTCAGCCTTTAGCGCGGCCATGCGTTTCATTGTAGAAAAGACGTCTATCGGCTGACCGCTGAGAAAATCGACCGCGTCCTATGCATTATTTGTATAGACAGGAATATACATTGTCGCTACATTCGGACGGCTCGAAATTGTGCGATCACAATGAGGGACCAAAATTTTACGGATTACGAAACGATTCCGGTGCGTGACGGGCAAACGTATCATCAAATTAAACGAGATAACGTCGCGCAATTATGATTTTCACTCTACGTCATTTCCTACGAGACAGACGGGCCGGTCCGATGGTCATATTTCGCAATATCTGATGAATAAGCCCGCCAAAGGTGCGAGTGCAAGTCGGGGTCGACGACTAATGAATACGTATATAATTATTCCGAATAACGACGGTTCGTCCGACTTGTTTAATGAGCGGTGTAATTACGGTCGGGCTTATCTTCATTAGTCGAAAACATCACGAGATCGGAAGGCAGAGCGTTATTGTGTTCCTACCCGAAAACCAAAGACCTACATTTTTACGTTGAATAAAGAAAAACCGGATACATATATTACGGTCGCATTTAACGCTCTCTGAATGTGAAAGAGTAAAATAAAATTTTGATTAAAATAATATTTCTAATAAAAAAATTAAATTCCTGTGTGTAATATATCACCTTCCTCAGCTTCCAAGTTTTTCTCGAAATAGAATTCTTAACTTCGATTCTTCTCGATACATCACATAACATTGACCGATCCATTTTCTAACACTTATCAATTTCTCGCTAATACGCAATATAACATCCCTACGATATAAAAATACAAAACATACCTCGTTACATTCGTTCTTATATTTTATAGTAAGGATATGTTATAAATCAATAAATAGCAAATTGCATCAAACATATGTGCAATCGTACAATTTACTCGACGCCCGCCTGTGATTCGATGCAACGGTGGACAAATCTCTTACGTTATCCCGGACATTTTTCTCGCGATGACGATGTAACTAAATTAATATTTTTCTCGGAATCAAGTGCACGTACTTGTTTATTGCAATGAAAGGTTTAACCGCGTTATGGATTTAAAGGTCAGACTTTTTCCACGTAGCATACGATCGAAGATTCTGCGCGCGGTATCCAGTACTAAGAACAGAGTTTTTCTTTAGTGATCTGCGATAATGACATTTTTTTTTGTGTAAAAATTTACAATCGGAACAAATCACAGTGAATTATATATAAAAAATTTTTTTTTTTAATTATAGCGTTAGAATGTTTTTAGGTCATCGCATATTTTACTCCATCCCAATATCTCTTCGGTGTATAAATAGCACGAAAGTTATTGCCGTATCAAAAGCATAAAAAATACATGTTGATAAAGCATTTTTACACGTTATATGAATTTATTAGAAATTTTTAAATATGATACACGAATAATGATTAGATTAAATTATTAATCAGTTTTAAATACGGTATAGATAATTCCATAAATTTTAAGCTCTCGATCTAACTTTTATAAAACTTAATCTATCATACTGTTTGTTTATATAATTGATTATCTGTTATATATATATGATATATATACAAAACATAAAACTTGAATAATATTCCGATATAGCAAATCGATTCGTCATTTGCTAATTCTAATCGCCCTCGATGCAAGTGATCCGGAATTAATTGTTTACGATACACTTTCAATCAATTACCGTATTATTCTATAATATTAGCTTAATGGAAACTGTATTGGATATACTTGAAAAAATGGTTATGGATAAAAATATCGGTAATTTAATGTTACTTTGAAATATATTCACCTAAGAGTTTTATTTTATTTTCGCATTATTTTGTCTTCCTGTGAATTCAAATTACATAAAGCGGTATAACGGATCAGAGATTGCATAATACAATGTAATAATGTGATATGGTTAAAGTTTTCGAATTCAAAATACAATTTACAACTTAGTATACAATATATAATATTATATATTTTAAGCGGATAAGAGGTGAGAATTGTATCGTGCGTCAAAGAGTTAGAGGCGATGAGTATAGGAAAACAGGTGAGAGAGGGTGCGGGAAGGAAGCGCGCGAGCAAGAGCGAGGAAAAAGCACGCGACGGGGTCGAAGCAGAAACGGAAGGGAAGGGGAGGGGGAGGAAGGGAGGGAGGAATGGTGAAATGAGGTCGCGCTGAAACTGGGCCAGGTTTACTCGGTAAGTATGTCACCGCTTATTGATCATCGCCATCCACCCACAACCCCCTGCGGCAGCACTTATCACCGGCTGTAAAGCGGGGGCGCAAACTGTTGCAACAGTTTATTTTCATTTGCCGTCTCTTCTCGCCCTCCCCCCCCCCTCCCTCCTACGCTCACGCCAGCAAAAGTACAAAGAGAATCTCTCTCTATTAAGCCATGAAATTACGGAGAGCGCGTTCACGACTCGGGGGACGAAACGGGACGCGATATTTCTCTTTCTTTTTTCATTAGAAAGAAGATTCGTACTCGACGATTTTCTTGATGCGTTCAGATTATCAATTTTGTTTTTTACCTAAAAAAGAAAAAAAAAAGAAAGAAATTCCGATTCACTTTCTCTTTTGTTTTTATCGCCGCCTAAAATTCTAAGGCAATCCTGTTAAATAAGATCAAATAAATTACTTTACTTTAATAAAATTATCTATTGACATGTAATGCCTATGGTGCCATATGTGATACTCTCGAAGCTTTCAAAGAAAATTTTTTCACGAAATAAAATCACGATTCTTCTCTTTTTTTGTTCCACAGCGTTGCGAGTAATTCTCTAAAGAATTTAACATAGCACGTAACATTTCCGATTGGCCAACGGTTCTTCCTCGACCTAACGTTTCCTAACGTTGCGTAACGGGGTCCGAAACCGATTTCACTGTTTTCGGAGACAAGAACGGATAGCACATGTTTGGTAACGTTTGGAGAACCGACGCCGACGACTTAAAACCTATTTCAATTCCTTTGAAATGTAGCACATTTTCAAAAGTGGGCAGAGTGTAATTACAGGTTGATAGATTCGAAATCAGAAAATTGAGAAACGCCATGATGTTAATATATTATGCCAGATCATCTCTTTCTCTCTCTCTCTCTCTCTCTCTCTCTTTCTCCCTGTATGTGCCACCTTTCATCATACAAAAAGATAGCTCAGTGTTGCTTCTCAATGCGTTCATTATAAGAAAGGTACACATCACAGATCAATATTCCCCGATTACTACATCGTTTCGTTAACGATTTACGGCATTATGGCTTAATGTAGTGTCAATTTCTATTACGCGTAATGTTGCATCGTATAAGATCAGCTGGAGCGCGCGATTGAACGTACAAACCGGTTCTTCTCGGTGTCAAATACATTTCCATACTCAATCAGAGAACTATTACGAAACCATACTGTAAACTAGCTTACGATTAACATTTTATTTTTCGAAAGAAGCTAAAAGGAGGGAAGTCACGAAAGAGGTCAAAACGCCACTACAAAATATACAATGTGGTCACTTGTATTATACATTCTTACATGTTTAAAAACAGTGAAAAACAGAAAGAAAAATATTGAATATTCTCTATTAAAAAAAAAAAAAATTACATTTTTTAAGTTTATTACAAATTATAACACAAAGTATCATTAAATTTTGATTCAAAATTTATCCTCACATTTTTTTGTTTTCCAATTAATTATTAAAATTGCAATCTTGGGAGAAGTTCAACAGATGTGCTTTAGCTGATTAAGGGAAGATCGACTTCAAATCGATTTTTGCTCGGGAAGAGAGAAGAGAGAGAGAGAGAGAAAGAGAGAGAGAGAAATCGACTTATGTAGCGCCTATTATTTTTTGGAACGGACTGTCGAGAAAATTGCGGCACGTCGTTATCCGCCTCGGAATCGTTCCTATTTGCGGATAACAGCGAGAGAATCGCGCCTCGTGCACATTTTGAGGCAGGTCGGTAATGTCAGCAAAACGAAAAGCTTGTATCGTGCGTTATCCTCATCGATCCGGCTGCCCGATAAGATAGCCAGCGGATCCCGGTGACAGATATAGAAAACGCAAGTTCCTCCTGCAAGGTGCGGATATTCCGCAATCGCCGCCGCTAATATCAATGAAGAAAGACATCGAAACTGGTTTGGATGAGCGGCCGGATAAGCGTCAAAAGAATCGAAAGTGATTCCATTCGTGGCGAGCCAGAAATAACGACAGCCACACAACGTACCGGCAATCTTATGCGGCGTACCGAATAATTTAACTTCGAAATTACTTTTTGTGTTGTAACGTGTCGATTACGCGATTGACGAGATAAGAAAAAGCAAGATTAAGAGTTCCTTTACAATCCGAGACGTGTATCTTGAATAATAATAAATTAACTTTTAATTGAATAAATAAATAAATAATGGATTTTAATTTCCGAAAACTTGTCAAATATTATTTTTGTAATACCGAGAAGCGACATTATGGATATCACGTTTTTTTATTTGCGCTCTGTTAATAAATAAGGTACATTGCAATCATCAAATATAAATTCATCGTATTACTTCTCTCGAGCTGCATGTCATCCGTATGACGGTATAATACGCTGGGAAAAGTCACGCTTTTATATAAAATTATTCGATACTACTAATTGTGCTAATTACGTATCCTTGAGGCGTTACGAGAAATCTTATCTGTACTATTGAATATGTATGTCAGGGAAAGAAAGCTCGCTCGAAAATGATGTTACAATCATCGATATTTAAAAGCGATAATATATAATTCAATTTTTTTTTCCATTAATTTTAATCGAGGTAATAGCAAGAATATAATAAAAAGATATCAGAATTATTTGCTTTAATATTAAAAATATTATTTTTGCGATTGATATTTTTATACTCTCCCTTTCTCTTGTTTGAAACAAAATCATATACTAATTATTTAGTATATGATTTGCAAGTCAATATTTATCTTTTATTCAACGCCGAATTTCACTTCTCAACTCTTACGTTACGTTGACATAACACATTATATATATTCCCAATGTAACCAAGGGCTTCAAGGCAAACAACTAATCTCACACTAAATGCGCGTCATAATTTCAAGTAGAAGACAGACTAAGCTTACACGTTATCATGACACTAACAATAAGTAAGACAGCGTCTGGATTGCTCCACTTTGTATTTTTTGATGCTTGGTTATTTTGTACAATACACCGCGAAATAAACGATAATCTTTTTCAAGTAGATTCGAAATCCACGGTACACATTACACAGAACAGCGGGAAAAAAAAAGAAAAAAAATCCATTAGATGAGTCTTGTTCTCAACATTTAGCCGCTATCGTTTTCGTCCGTTTGAGTTGAAATTGGTTAAGCAAAAGCTCCCTTCCCTCTCAGCTGTCTTACGTAACGCCTTTGCTACTTCACACTCGATCGAGGTAAGACTCGAATCGCTCGCCGCACGATAAATACGGGAAAGCACTCGAGAAAGCCGAAGATCGATTCTCTTTTACGCGGAACTCTGTATTTCATGACTTCGTGAAACCAGACCCGCGACCAGCGAAACAATAAAAACGAGATATCTTAAAATGTTCGACATAGCATAAAGTTATTTTTAGAAAAATGGGCAGAGGCCGAGACAAATGTGTCGGCCGGTAGGAATCGAGTAGCGTCATCGGTTGGTGATTTCTATGCTACAATTTGCATAGCTCGCCCCGCTCGCGTGTTTCGCGCGAAAGAAATCCGCGCCGCGAGTGGCCTGATTCCTTTTTACGGCGGTCGTCAAAAAATATGCGGATCGATCTGCGTCTACGGACTGCTGAACTATTTTCGCAAGACATCGAGATAACCGAGAATCTAAAGGCCGACCGATTAAAAGCGCTAAAATCGGGGTCGTCACCTACTGAGAAAGCGGCGATGCCGCAAAGCTGACATTTACGCGATATATAATTTTTTTTCCAAATTTTACTTAATTCTCTCTGAACAGCTTAAAATTTTATATTAAAATACATTTTTATTTAATCCTCTCTTTAGATTTTATTTGTTCCTAATTCCAATTCATAACAATATGTTTTAATTAATTATTGAGTATAATTATCTAATTCGCAGTTTTATTTGTATTATTTTGTTCATTTCTATTATTATAAGAATTTTGTTTTAAGTTTTAAAAGTATGTGTATTTTCTATTAATGCAAGATTGTGATGTGTGTATGTGTAGCCTTCTCCATAATTCTTAATCATTACAGATTCAAATGTGACTCGTTTTTTAATTACAAAACTTAAAAATGACGTTATAATAATTACTTAGATTTTCTGTTAATTTTTTAAATATTATTTACTTTTTAACAAACATGTAAAATATTTGTCATTCAATTTGAAGTAAATTTAACATTACAATTTTTTTGATACGATCGAAATTTTACTCGGCATATAAAAATTATTTTCAAGTGGACGTATGTTGTGGACGTATCAAATAATAGACGTTATTAAATGATTAATTCTCAAAGAGAACGCTTATAAAAATGGCTTATTTAGAAAACCAAAGACAATATATTTACACTAGAATATATCGCACGCGATCTGTATTACGTACGAAAACAAGTTTCCCTGAGCGAATCCCCGGCAAACGAGCTGATTGCTAAACGATGTGTCTAATTATCCTCGCCATTTGTACGAATGCTCGATCGTTCCTCGCTCGTAAAATCTTTCTCACGTAAAGGCATGCTTTCGCGCGTGCCTACGCTGCGACTCTCCTCGCTGGCAAAAGCGAGGCGAGGCGAGGCAAAGCGAAGAGAGCGAAGGCGGCCTGGCGAGCACTCAGCTTTCGTTTTCACCCAGCCTGCTTGTTAATCCGGTGAGTCAATAGTTGTATAACACTGGAACTACGTTGCGTAACTCTCGCTGTCGTCGGTTTCCCTCGCGACCTACTTGCCCACTAAACTAGACATACATTCTTATCCAACGGTGATCCGTCCTCTCTCTCTCTCCTCTCTCTCTTTCTGTCACTCTCTCTCGCGTTCGCTATTTTGCTCGATTTCTAAGGAATCGATATGTGTCATTTACCATGCGTGCGGTTCGCACATTTCTGAAATCGAGGAAGATTTTCACGGCAATTCGATAGATTTGACGCTCATGATAGTTGTAATTTTTTTTCGAAAATAAAATTTAAAGCTGCTATATTTATGTATAATTATTTTATTCACTTCAATGAGTGCATTGTAAAATGTAATTTAAAACCTGAAACATATACTTTTCAAGTAATTTCTCTCGTGTGACTTTCCAAATTGACTAATCCTGTTTTTTTTTTCCTTGAGAACGTAAAATTGCACCCCTCCTAGAACGCTCTTGGTCAATGTAGACAAAATGAATTGCATAATTATAAATGCCTAGATTTTTTCGTTATTATGTATAAGGTAATTTAATTTTCAGGCATATGCATAGACATCGTTTTTTAGATACTAAAACGAATTTTGTAAAATTGTTTAAGCTAAAACTTACAAAATATTGGCATTGGTTTCTACATTTTTTTTTGCGCTAAAGCGTGAGAATGTTTTATTGCAAAACATTAAAGAAAAATATTAGACTCTTAAAAAGTCACACTCATCAAATATAACATTCAGGAACGTTCTTATTGAAAATGAGCTAAGCATGTTCGAGGATGGGTGATAATTTTGCAATGATACGAGACGCGCAAACCGCGGTTAACGCATTATATACAGTTGGTTTCTGTATAGTTTGAAAAAAGTCAGACGATATTTTATGAAGCGTAAAATTAAGCGTCTAATATTGGTGCGCCACCTTTTGCATTTTATTCGATACCGTAAAGGTGTTCTTCCGCGATTCTATATTTCTATGCGACATGCTAAAGTCGCCGTCTGAAATAACCGTCGATCAATTACAATGTTTCCCTATGAAATGGCAGCAAGAAAAAACCCGGTGAATATTTCATTATCAAACTGACTGAATGCAGAGTCTCCTGGCGACGTTCGACTTTCGGCCACAACAATTCAATAAAGGATAGTACCATAGGATAACAACCATGTACTAGATGTACAAAATCCTCGTAATATAGTTCTCGTAAAATCAACGCAGCATGAAAGGACAACTGTCAAAACTTTTAATGTGCATTATCGCTGGAAACTTTTTGAAAAGCAAAGATAAAACAGAAAAATTTTCATAAAAAAAAGAAAAATGCTTTTATTGATTATTGAATGCAAGATATCTACCGTATTACTTTTTATCTAGCAGCAGAAATTTTTTGATTTACTTAATCTTTCATCAAGAAAATATCAAAATATATCGTAATCTGTTATATTTTTATATAAAAATATATATTATCATATTTATAAAAATTTCAACTATAGTATATGAAAGCCACTTTGCATAACGATGATCCGGTAATATTGTGCCTTTTTACTAAAGCACGCTACACTCTTTTAACGATACCATGTGTTGACTAACTTGAATCTCTTCTTCTTCGCGCATAATATATAATTTTTCTAATAATTTCGAAGCATAATATCTCCAAAATAAATCGTAGCAAAAGTTCTCGTCTGCCTTCGAAATGCCATGTAAAGTATTAGAACTGTCGCGAAATCTTCTCTCAATCGATACTTGCCTCTCTCTCACTCTCCTCTTTGATCTTTTCAGTATCTTGAGCGACACGAAACTGAAGCGACCTGCTGCGAATCGGCATGGACATAGCTACGGATAATTTTTCTTTCTTGCCCTGGGTCGTGGTTCTCGACCGAAACCGGCGGTTATGATCATTAACGCGCCTCGACTCAAACGTCATGTCTATTATTAATCCTTTAGATGCAACAAAATCTTCCCATAAGGATGCAGGACCAAAAGAAACATTTCATTTTTTGTATATAACCATTTATGCACGCACAGAAAGAGAGGAATAATATATAAAATACTATTAATTTTTAAGATAAATAAAAAATATTTTTTATAAAATATTCGTTAGATATATATTTTACATTGTTTTTTTTAATAGTGTGATATGAAATAATATTTGTAATTCATGAAAATATTTATTTCACATATTATGGCTTAATAACCATTTAATCTTGCATGAAATTATTATATTTTTATTTATTGGGTTGAACGGAAAGTTCGTTCTGTTTTTTACTAAGAGATGAAGACCGAAAAAACGGCACGAACTTTCCGTTCAACCCATTACAATAACTTTGATCTCATTTGAAAGATAATTTATTTCTCTACAACTTTTGTTTCGGTACTTTTAGTTAAAAGACGCATATTTTCCCTGATTCTATTGACGGTTATTCGAAAACCTATGGAACAAACTATTGGGTTGAACGGAAAGTTCGTTCCGTTTTTTACTAAGAGATAAAGACCGAAAAAACGGCACGAGCTTTCAACCCAATATATTTATTATTACTATTTATATTTTTGTCAAATCAATCCAGACTTTCTCCGTTATTTAACACTAAAATTTATATCTCAATTTAACAGTTATGATTTATTCACGTACGTATGTTTTTACAAATCATATGCCAGAAATAAAATCAACGAGGAGATTTAAAATATAAATATGTTCTGCTAAATATATCCAAGGCAATACAACATTGTTATGCCACCGAAATCAAATATCACTATTTCGCCAGAGACTAAATATAGCAACGTATAATTTATTTATAATAAAATAATTGCGCCGAGATACCATTCGCGTCTCAAATTATAGCTATAAACCTGCCTGCGCGCGCGTTTTTTTATGAACAATCAGTCGTGTTCCATAATCGATAGCCGTGCGCGCGTGTTACAGAAATTGTGAGCTCACGAAATCGACTGTCGGTGGGCAAAACGGGGTCATCGGGGTAGACGGGCGATGGAAATGGATGGGATACAGCGATAAGAGAGACGCAGGGCGCTTGAATTTTATGAAATCCGAATAAATAGATTTTGCGAAACGTTCGCGATCGCTTGGACGACTGCTAGTCGCCGTTAATCTGTGACGCAATCGATGCAAATATTGTACTTTTCTCAAATATCTTGGATGTATCGCCCCCCACTCCCTTTCCCGTTTCAATCCTTAAAAAGTTCGACTCGTATAACGTAATTAATCGCGCAGAATTACCATGACCCAATTACATTTTTGATTATATTACACATACGTAAAAAAGTGATGTTTTTACGCAGTTTTAGTTTAATTTTATAATAAGCGATCTCTCTCTCTCTCAAATTTTTTTTATAAATCAATTTTACTTACACAAGGGAGTTCGATAATAATCGTATTTGATAAATATCGCAATGCGAATGCACTTCTGAAGAAAGATAAAAGATATCCATCGCGTGTCTGGGTCGCATTACTACAATTGAGGAGCTTATTTCCTGGCTAATTGTAAGAGCTCAGATGTACAGACACTAAAGAGCTTTGCGTGTTATGAGTATAGAATGGAAGATTAAACCTTATATTGATATAATATATGTACATTATAGGAAGATTGTTTTTAAAATCATGTATAGAATGCTTATTATATGCTTCACTAATGTAAAAATGTCATATAAATGAAAAAATAAAAAAAAGAAACCAAAAAACAAAATTGATTTAATATTTTCCTCTGTTAATACACATTTCCGTAATGCTAACAATTCATTTCCGTTTTAAAATTTTTGATTTACTTACTCCAACAAATTAATGCAAAAATGTACAGCTCTTTCAAAGAATTTAATAAACCCTGTATCAAAAATTTGATAATTATTTTTAGTATATTTTCATTTTTAGCTTTTTCAATTTTACATTGTATATTTTAGCAATTAAATTTCTAATTTTGATAAAAGTAAAAGCCGCTTAAATTTAATCAAAAAGCAGAAAATTTTGTTTATATACATTCAGGTTTACATTTCTAAAGTGTTCGCAACAGCCCTTAACTTTCACTATACCTTCGTAATTAAGTGTCTCTCGAAAAATCAACGTCAAAGAAACCCGTAACATTAAAATTTAATGCCATAAAGAGGGGCAAATATATATTTATTAAATTCTTCAGTCTTTAACAAAATGGCAATATATTAGTTGAAAATTTCAAAACTATTGGATTTTAACTCTGTCGGATATATTTGTCGATAAAGTTTAATGTGTGAATTCATTATTCTATTTTTGTAAAATGCATTCTTGATAAACCAAAAATTCAAACCGAAGGGATTAATATGGTATTATATTTGATCTAAAATAAACGGATCGCTACAAGAATTCGCGGGATCGTTTTCGCTAGAACCTTCGATTTTTTTCATGTCTCGTTTAAAAATAACTTGTCATTCTCTCAACTGTGACAGCCCGACACCCCTAAGAAAAAACATTCGCGAGAAATGCAGTCCACGTGGAACGAGACTTAAGAGAAATAAAACAGGAGAGAAAAAGGTAAAGATAAAAAGAGAAAAGAAAAGAAGAAAAGAATAAAAAAGTTTCGCGTGAGCTTGACGCGACTGCCTTATTAACGGCAGTATTGAGATTAAGTTTATTCAGCAACGAGTATGCCGTGACATACTAACCAAGTGGTCGAGACCCACTTAACTCACCGGGTGACCTCCATCGAAATGACATGGATGGGGTGATAGTGCGTGCGGTGCGCATTCTTCTTTTTTTTTCTCTTCTTACTTATTTCGAGTACGCGCGCGCTGCGGAAAGCGAGAGGCCGTGAGCCGAGCGTCCTTCGATTTTCATACGGGAAGACCTTTACTCGAGTCGAACATGCTCGGATTTAAGCACGGCAAGCGGCTGTAAGACCATGCGATGCATCTAATGAATGAGTATGTCTGACACTTCGAAAACTACAGAAACAACTTTGTAATCTGTACATCTATTGGGTAATTTTCCCTACAAAATAATAGATTGAAAAATGTCCGCGACAAATTTACCCCGAATATAACTGTGACATTCGGTTAATTTATTTTCCAAAAATCAAGATTTCACAAAAAGAAAATCGATCCATAGAATAATATATTTTTTAGGACAAATAATTATTAAAATATCAATTAGATTATTAATTTAGGAAAATAAAACAATAATTATAAATGTAATATAATATAAATACAATATAAATATAAAGAATTAGCCAAATAATATATAATTCAGAATTGTTGTATTCCAAAAAATTATATTTTAACCCTCCTCCACCGATATCTTTAATTATACAACTTATTATTAATTCTAATTTTTTGCGTGTAGTTTGGTAAGCCTTTATTTTGTAAGACATTATTTCTATCTCGCAGTATCGGGAATAAGTACAAAAATATAAATCGATTAAGAAAAAAAGATATAGTAGCCAAGAAACCACATGTCTTGTGTGTAATGCAAAGGGAAAGTATAAAAATACAATTTCACTTTCATTCGTAGGTTGTGTCGAAAATCAAATAACGCGTCGATTTCGACGCCTGAACTTTTGGGACGAGAAAGTTCGGTAATTTCACCATTAAAAACCTCGCGACATTCGTAAAATTCGAAGATAAGCGAATAATTAATTTTATAAATACCATATAAATAAATTAATAATTACTCACTCCTTCATTGCTCCGCCGTCGCCTGATGTTTCCTTGGGCCTTATCTTCCTTTCTCGTTTGTCCTTTGCTACTTCTTCATGACACTTTCACTCACGGAAACACAATTATGATCGCGTGCGCAGTAAATCTTGAATACGACGATGGAGCGATACTTTACATAGTACTCGCAATGTTAATCACGCACTTTATTTTATATCGCAATAAGATAATGCGAAAATCAAATGATTGTACAAAGCTACGATCTGTTTGACACTAAAAAATCGCGCCATCGAATTCACGCAATGTTATCTTTTTGCGCAGTATCAAGTCTGCTAACGAATAGTATATATATTTTATGACATTTTTATTTTATCTTTTTATAAGATATTATTATAAATATAAAAATTAAAATTAACAGTTGATATGTACAAATTCAAAAATATATGCCATCGTTTTGTCGACCTACGCCATTAATTTCGATCCAATAAATTACATAAAATACGCGGTTCGGCAGATTAGCAATATATAAACGATGAATTTATGATATATGATTGATGAATATCAGAGTATAACGTCAATAATAATTGTACTTTTCAATTAACTTAACTTAATACTGCGCAACATTACATAAATTGGCTAGTTAAGATACAAGATAATCGCAAAACATATTAATTAAATATGGGCTGACAATCTAATTGTTCGAATCATTCGATCATATATAGGATTTCCTAATATTTGTCGCGATCGCGTGTTCCGAGAGATAATACGGAGCATTTCACATTTCTACCTTCCTCCTCGACTCTCGCCACGCAAATGATAACAAGAATGCGGCGCCGAACTCCTGCTCTGCCCTTGTGACGTATAGCGCGCTATTGTTTACATATAGTAATGTTGTTGTCGTTCGCGCGACGAGACTCGGGTATAAGAAAAATGTTTTGTACGTTGTAGTATTATTTCCCATGATAAAAGATACGAGAGAGAGAAAAATATAATCGTGCCAAGTATATTAAAAGATGTGATTGTTCTCTTTCTCTTTCTCTCTCTCTCTCTCTCTCTCTACAATTATTATCAAGGATTATCAATCCACGCAATTAGTTTTCGCGATTATCGCGTTTTAATTAGTTTTTAACCCATAATATCACACGGTATTAAAATAAAGCCGCCATTTTCGTATTTTTCTATTAAAGAAAAAGGCGCAGATACTAAACAAGTCGCATTTTAATTAATATGTATAGTTACATTTATTGAAATACGCATTTTGTGTGATTTATTCGATCGAAAATTATTAGCAAATTCTTAGATATTATAATACATTCCGTCGAATATCTATTTCTAATTTTATCTTGTATATTTATTCATAATTATAATGACAGATAATAAAATTTCCGTAAAATGCGTATGTATATATTGTCCATTAGCATTATGTGAACTCGACCGCGCAATTTTTCAGTGCTAAGAATCGTAACTTTGTGTATAACTGTGATTTTTTTCACAGCGTTTTTCCAATATCTCGCAATATAAATATATCTGCGCGATTAATGTTATATAAAATGTATCGCAATCGTCGTATTCTAATAATCAGTGCACACATAATTGAAATTAATCGTGTTTTCTCGAGTGAGTGTGTGTATCATAAAAAAGCAATAAAGGATAAACAAAAGCATGAGAAGGCATCAGGCGACGATGGATGTAATAATTTATAATTTTATTAATTTATTATGTATGTTTGTGCTATTCATAAAATTAATTACTCACTTATATTCGCGTTAATGTTTATTGCTAATTTATCGCTATACATCAAATTTATTGATCGCAAAATAGGTTTAAAAAATAATCGAAAAGGTGCTGATTTTTATATCAGCACCCTTAATAATTATGTTACATATTTAAATTTGATTTCATATAGTGATATATTTACGAAAATATTAATTTTTTTTTTTTTTTGTGAAAAAATTGAACATTAAAAATAATAAAAAAAGGAAAAAATCATTATTATATATATTATGTCCCGCGTGTTATATGAGTACTCTAATCCCGAATACGCGTACGTTTCTTACGCAAACTAGCGAAAGTAGACGGGCGCGCGAGAGTCGTTTGGTCTTACACAGACATATATACAGATAACTCTCGTAACATGTACTTTACTAAGAGAAACGAAGGCACGTGAGAACGCGCGTGTGTGCGCGCTTTGCGAGCCGGTCGCGACTTGGTCGGGTTGGGAAAAGGATTACGAAATTCCGTTGAAAGAGCGTTCCCTTCGCACCGAAAGCGAGAGTGGAGGGCGGAGGCCCGGGCCAGACCCACCAAGTCGCCGCCGATTATCGTCGATACCGAATTTGGGTCTGATACGCGTCAAATTCAAAGAAAAATTGATGCGACATTTCATGAAAATTAGAAAAAATTATAATTAACTCCAAAATACTAATAAAAATGAAAAGCATATTCAAAAGGAATTTTTAAATGGCATATTTATATCTAGTTTTAATCTTTTTTGCTTGTGTATATTTATGTTCAAAACTAATTATATGTATAATATATTTAAATAATTTTTTTAAAGATAGAGTGTCGATCAAATCTGTATAAATCACAATATTTTTCAAAATTATATACATATATGTTTCAAGATTATAAAATAATTGACAGGAATAAGACAACACTAACACTATATGTCAGTCAATGATTTTAGCGTTCAAAAAATGCGTCCGTATCAAGCAAAATATTTTATATAAAACGCAAGAATGCGGGAATCGTTTTGTATATTTCTGAAACACTTTGTATAAGAGTGTGTTTTATTAATCTTGGGAACATAATAGAATGTGTCATTGCACGAGCGATGAACGGTCAAGAGGGACCCGCATCCTGTTTTCTTATGCGGATGTTCAAATGAGATATACACTCTGAGAAAAGACAGGAAGGGTCAAAACGTCGCTTGTCAATATTATTTAATCACACTCTTCAAGACAGCATCTAAAATGGACTATTAAATATGCCGTTTCTCAATTATTTGAAGTCTGTATTACGTGTCTCTCTTTTTTCTTGATTTTTAAATAATTTCCAAAAGTGGCATTTCTTCGCTGATATTTTTTTCCAAGTCACATTCTACTTTTTTTCATTTATATATTCAAAATTACAATATCCGAACAATTTTTACGTAACTGTAATAGAATATTAAAAAGAATATGTTTTACAAATACAAAATTGAAAAGTTTTTTCTCTTGCTAAAAGAAGAAAAGAGACGTAACAAGATTAGAAAACCTGCTCGCTCTTTGGCTTTCTCGAACTTATCGAGATTATAACGATCCTTGTTACCTATATAGGTTTACGACACTTTTGGAATAAGGCCCTTTCTCTAAAACGACGAATTGCTACACCGTTGATTTCTTCACATCGTCACAACATTGAGCTAATTAAAATGTGAGACGCAATTTCGTCGGTAGGTGCGACAGTAAAAACGTCTCGTGAGAGAGTTTCAATAAGCATTTAATGATCCGTGCGAGACGAAGAGAAGCCGGCAAACAAAAAAGAGACCGTTATTTGTAACGCATGTTTACGCATGAGTGAAGTTGAAATATGTATTATGAAAACAGTCGGGCACTCTTAAAAACGTTTATGTAATTCGTTTGTGTCCCGATCCTCTCCCGAGAAAGTGTCATTCGTCAGGATTTTACCGTCATGTACTTATCACGAGAGAACGCGTCCTTTTTCAAGCGCACGCTTCATTTTGCTAATAATCGATATGCTCGCGATACGATATGCTTAACGGAATAAAATTAATTATGCGATTATCGGGAATTCCGCGTAGTGATTATGCATTCCCTGACCGGATCGTTAACATTGCAAGTGAGTTGTTTAACCCATCTTTCATTAATCGCGGCAGTTGTATTACCGTTAACTTGATGTAGTTGCGTAATGCAAAATCAATTGTTATTTCTCACATTTTCGATTTTGTATTGTATATGTATCTGAAAGTGAATATGTAATTTCCCCATAATATTTTTAGAATGGATTGCAATTTAGCAAATATTCTTAATATTTTAGAATAAAATTAAATTTGTATTATATCTCTTAAAAAAAAATTTTTTTTTTGTTATTTTAGCACGATACATGATTGAACTTTAATTCCCAAAGTAGGACATTTAAATATAAATATTTCATAATTAAAACGTGTAGCAATCTAGATTAGCAATATATTCAAAGGATTAGCAATATATTTTTTCGTTAATGGATTGATAAATATTCGATGAAAAAAAAGAAAAAAAAATTGATTTCACCCAGAAGATTAATAACTATTTCTCAAAATCTTTCGCGTATTACAATCGTAAAGTTCAATCGTTCAGGGTCACGCTCCCCCCCGTTTCCCGAAAACGGTTTCCTCCCTTCTTCGGTGACCTACATCATTTCGGAAATGCATTAGTTGCGTATCTCTCGCGGCCTTAGCATATCGCGACTTCCATTTACGCGACGATTTATGGATATTATGCTCGCCGAGAGATAAAAAAAAAGCATCATCTGCGCCGTCCACGTCGACGACGCCTGCGCCGCCGCCCGGGGCGAGATAGATGCGAGAAGACGCCGCGCGTCCACGTACGCGGTCGAGAAAGGACGGAGGGAGAGAGAGAGAGAGAGGGTGAGTGCGCGCGGGAGAGTGCAGTGGGAGGCAAGGATTCGTGTCATTGTCAGTGGGTAATCAGGTCAGTGGGCCAGTGGGACGACCACTTTCAATTTCAGTCCTTCTAGCCGTATATAACGCGCCGGGTCGCGCGCGCGTCGTTATCTCTCGCCTCCTTTTCTCTCTATCTATCTCCATTTTCCCCGTCCCGCAGATCGCTGCAACGCTCGCCCTCTCTCTTTTTCGCTTTATGTCTACCTGGCGCGAATCTCGTTCTTTTTCTTTCTCTCTCTCTCTCCCTCTCTCTTTCTTGTCAGTTTGTCTCGGCCACACTGGCAAAGGCACGATGACGTACATACGACAGAAAGATATATGTATATATATAATATATATATAATATATATGGAGAGAGAGAGAGAGAGAGAGAGAGAGAGAGAGGAGCAAAGTCATATCAGAATGGTAGAGGGATAAAGAGGCTGAGCTACTGACACGCGCCAATCGCGTCACGCTTCCTCACGCACGAGCGTAACCGCGGCTCGCCGCAACGCGCAGGGATGAAGTCTCGAGGGGGAGAAGAAAGAGGGGAACGGGGGGGAGGGTACCTACCTCGCTTGCTCGGTCAGCCCGATGTTTCACCCCGCACCTCACCTCGCCAGGTCGTGCAGAGATAGCGGAAAGTAGGACGCGTATTAAAAACCACAGACCATGTCCCATGGCGTCATTTCTTGTGCCTCGGCGCGGTGCGCCGGTATTACTCAATCGAATTCATCATAACTGGCACGAGAAACTTACGCGTGTATGAGCGGCGTATCGAACAGGTTGATGGGATACTGGCGCGGTGAAGTGAGGTGAGGTAGAAGCGGGATCGCTTGGAAGGCGCAAGCGAGACGCGATCAGCGCCTTGGCGCGGTGATCAGCTGAAACTTTGAAATTAAACTCGCGGGCTACTTCTATAAAATTGCGTGCACATGGGCGCGAGCGCAATATGTGGGAGAAAGAAAGAAAAAGTAATTATTTTACAAGATGTTACGATAGATCTCGGATGCTCTTCGCACGTCCTTTATTCTTTTATTTCTATCACACATCGAACAAGACAAATAAATATTCGAAATTCTCGATTTGTTAAACGTTTTCTCTTAACGTTTTATAGATATATCTTTGTTGTTACTTTAAATGCTATCACGAGATATTACAAATGTCGAAAATAAAGCTTACCGAGAAATATAATGTCTCCCTAAGTTTTCTTGAAAGAAAAATTTCGTCGTGCTTCTCGATAAACCCCACACATCGTTTCGTTTATTAATATAAATGACTTTACTATTAAATATTTTATATAATTCGATCATAATGACGCAAAGCGAGGCGAGCAGCACCGTCGTACAATGATGAAAGGAAGCTCCGAGAACTGCGCGCGCGCGTCGTTCGAATCAATCGCACGCACGCTTGTTTTTTAAAATCTCGATGACACCGACAGGAGCCCGCGTGATTAATTTTCGCGAAAATCTGGGACGCAACCTTGGCTCTTCGTGCAACAAGGCCGATCGAGCGTTGTATTTAGAAACGTTCGCGAATACGATGTATATACCGTGAACGACGTAAAAGCGTATTTCAATGAGATAATCGCATAGAAATGCGCAGTTACCGATTTTGTTAATTAGAAAAGCAAAATTTTTCTATAAATTGCAGAGACAGTTAGAAGAGAAACGATAATATAACACAAATAATTATATATAATGTATATAATTACATGTTATACATACTTATAATTGTATATAACAATAATAAATGTTAATTGTAATTTTAATAAGTCTAAGAATTTTAGTTATCAATACAATGCGATAGAGATTTATTCGGTTTTTAAACTATTCATAACTTTTATAGACACACAAATAAAAAAATCGAGATTTCACTAAAAATAACATATTTTAATATTATCTAGATTGGAAGATTGTTGTAATTTCTTCTGAAAAATTTGTAAAAGAAATGTATTTATATATCAAACAAGTAGGATTCAGTAAGAGAGAGAAGAATCTAATTATCTCTTATAGAATATCAATTATTTAATTGCATAAAAGTATACAAGAGTTATAGCCCAATCTAAAATAGAGCTGACAAATTTTGTAATTCATAAATTTAATTAGAAATTTGTGTACCTAGTAATATACGAAATTAAAACGTAAATTATTCTTTGTTCAAAAGCGACATGAATGCAATACTGCATATACAGGTTTATTTTTATTTTTTCGTTTTTATCATTTAAAGATTATATACAAAATACATATGCGGGTAAGAAATAAAAATTAGAATAGCTATATGCAAATTGGATATCGATTGTGTGTGTCTGTGTTGTCAATTATTGCATTTTCATGGCATTCTCTTCGTTCTATATTTTAAATACGCATGACTGAACAAATTGAACGTTTCCACCGTGCTAAATTTTTTAACAGTCTCCTCTTTTTAACGATGCCTTCTTTCATTCGTTACGCGTGCGTTACGCACAATTCAGAACTTTCCAAAACGTAGAATGGTCAATATTTCAAGATTACGTAGCATTAGTGAAAATTGATCGAATTTTATGAAAATATAAACTGAATTTCACACAACTATGGTCAAAAAATAAATCAAATGTATTATAATATTTATATATATACTATATATACTTGCATAATTATTGGACTTATATCTGATATATCAGCGCTAGATCTTAGTTATTGATAACAACGCGAGGGCGCCACGCGACGGCGTACAAATTTTACCCACGTGATATATAACCGAGAGCAAATTTTGTAACGTTATAAACCAAGAGAAATCAGACTATAAATCTTATATGTCCCTTCTACATTGCACATTGCACATTTCAAATTAAAATCTTTCACGCGTTTGTATAGCATATTCTTTACAATGTATATGATACTTATTATAAAAGAAAGATATGTGCATTCACACAAAAATATTAACAGCTTTTAAGAGATATTCCAGATAATAAGAAATAAGAAAAGTATAACAAATTGATTTCTCCCCCCCCCCTCTCTCTCTCTCTCTCTTAAATATATATAAAATATATATTTTAATGCAACAATTTTTCAAACTAGTCTATTGTTTCTTCTCTATAAATATGTAATATTTATGTCAACCATAAATGTTTCCACGATTACAAAAACGCAATAAAGATGTAATTTCTTTATCACTTGCGTGGCATGCTATAACTAGTCGAAGAAAATGTTACATCGAAGTGACTTGAATAAATAATAGCAGAATGTGTCATAGAATCTTTTAATTACAGATATCTTAGAGAACATTAAACTGTTTCCTAGAAATATAATTTCTATATAAAATTTTCATTCTGTTTTCTAGAAATATAATTTCCTAGAAATATAAAATTTTCTATTTAATAAAATTCACATGATGCAGGCCATTTGTATCGCTACGAAAAATAATTCCGCGACGATGTAGTGTTTAATCTCGCGAGACCCGAGAGCCGCGTCAAGTGCACCGGGACACACACGCGGGCATTTATTTTAGATAAATTAGAACGCATACGCCGCATGTGTACACCGTGCGCTTTGGTTGCTCACGTAGCACACTGGGAACATTGAATAATAATAATTACTATTGTTGGCTCTTGGCGCGGTGTTATTGAGTTATTCCGATGCGAGTTTATCAAAGTGGGTCAAGCGATTCAATAGCGACCGCGACGGAGGCGAAACGGTCCCATCGTCTTTAACCGTGGACGTGGGTGGTAATGCTGTATGTGTGGATGTGTATTGCGCGGTGCAATAAAAAGTGCACACGTAGAAGAGAGACGTTTACGCACTGTTACTACATCTATCGAATGAGAGAAGAGAGAAAGATAGAATCGATCCCTCAAGTCTGGACGCACCAAAATCGGCGGAAATGTCCCATGAGGGAGGCGTTAACCCATTTCTCTTAATCGTACGTGGAAGCGAATTAAGAAACGGTTGATTTACCATTGCCCCGGTTACACCTACGCCGAATAAAGAAGGCGGAATAATCGTAACTCTACCACACTCTTTTTTTTTTTCCTTGGTATTTAGTTTGACACAAAAAGTTTTAATGTAGTTAACGTCAAATTAAAATAAGGCTCTATTTAGAAAGAATTCAACAAAACGAGAATTAATTAAATAGATAAATTTGACACTGAAAGTTAACGGAATGAGGCAATTAAAGAGAGAATAAAAAATTTTTTTCCAAAATTTTTAGAACATTTTTCATTTTTTTAAAGCGCAACCTACGATAGTCATTGGTTGCATCGTAAATCTATCATCACCATAATTGTAACACTTATTTATGAACATCAATAGGAGATAATAGCGATCTTGACTCTTATAAGAAAGAATCCATAGAAATCATGACATCTACAGTCAAATAGTAAATTTGATTCTAAATGCACGAAACAATGATATCTTTCACAGGTGTTATAATAAATAGACTTCCCCATTGATACTTGCGACAGATACAAATAGGCGATTTGTTGTAAATAGACACAAGCTGGGTTGCCTTTCATCCCCTGGGGTGAGAGTTGGGACAACAATATCAATTGTCACACAATAGAAGGAACGGAAAGGGCGAAATTCCGTTGCGCGCGTTTTTCCCTTCGTGGTACCCTGAACGAAACGGGATGGACAAAACAACCTGTGTTGCATAGTGCTGTTACGACTGAAATGGCACGTTAAAGGCGAGCCATCGTCGAAATGATGCTGATGAAACGGTTAAAGAACAGAGTGGTTAAACGGAAGAGGTCGACGAGAATAGACGGGAGGTTGAAAAGGATCGTCGCGTGCCTATTGTTGTGTACAATTCTACTTCCGAAGTCATCGAGCAGAGGAAAGGGAAAGCGCGCGTGTTCTGTAAGTTATCACCCGTTACGGGTAAGTATTGCCTCATCAAGATGCGTGTTGAAAAGAGACGCGTGTTTGTCTTCACCGTATTGTTTAACGCGTTTCTTTCTCGTTTATTGTAGCACGCGATGGAGCGAGGGAATTCTGAAGAAACGAATGTTTTCTTCACAAATCGTAAAGCATAGTTTACCCTTAGATACCTAAACTTTTAAAAACGACACATGTAAAACATGTGCATCATTTCTTTACTATTTCTTTATTTCTACGGTATAGTCGAAATAGAATGCTGGATATTTCTTTGTGTGTGTTTAAGTAAGAATATAAATCTTACATTGGTCACGAGGAAAATTTCGCGTAACCATTTCTTTAGCTTTTCTATTCTCATTTCAGATGCACGGTAAAAATTTTATTTTCCCAATCTTTACGTTAGAATAAGATTTATTTGAACCAAAAATTCAGAACTAGATAATCATAATTACATATACAAAATTGAACAGAGAGAGAGAGAGAGGGAGAGAAAGAGGGAAAGTTATGTAATAAAAAAAAATGGAGCAATTTTATTTTCTAATTCTATAAACGTTTTATTTAAAATCAACGTAATAAAATTGCATTTATTTCAATTTATCAATTCATTGTAACATATATAAACAATGAAATAAAATTATTTATATATGTTATGATGAATTATATGACATAAAATTATTATTACAAATTTGTTAACAAAGTAAAAGTTTGAGAGAGGCCGTAACTAAATCTTTCATCCCTGCTATTTCGTAATAACGAAAGTGCAATCGTCGTCACTTGGTGTTTATAACACCTGATTTCCACGCCATTCAAATTTACCCTCACGTAAAGTTTTTTTTGACCAGCGCGACCCTCCTTAGTCCCCTTTTTTAGTCCGCCACCCGGGGATTGTTCTTTTATTCCTCCTCTCCCCCTCCCCCCATCCCTATTCCAACCAAGCGGAATTTATCGTCATTTATTGTGCAAACTATGTCGTCTCGCTGGCGTTGAGTTAGATGCGCAACAAGTGCAATTTCCGGCACAGCAGGTAGATGTTTTGATGCACCCCTATTTTACCTGCCGTTTCACCGAATCTATTCGTACCGTAATCTCGTATCGATGGAGGATCATGCCCAATTCTTAATGCCACGCGCCACTATACTCAAAAAAACATAGAAAAGATGGGACTGTGAAAGTCTTTTGTCATAATAAGAGTAAATGTGCGGAACTGAAGCGTTCGACCAATATTTTTTTTCGAACAGAGACGTTACGAATAATCACGATAAAATACGACGGGCATAATTTCTTTACGACATTTTAATGATAGTAAAATGGAACCAATGGCCCGGAACATAGGCGTAACAAAATTTTAATATATGCGGAAAATAAGAAAAAGTTGTTCAAATAGATAAAAGAAAAAGAAAATTTTACGGTTCTGCTCCGTTCAACATACACCATATTCATTGAAGAAATTATAGTGCAATTAGGGAACGCAGCGTGTTGCAAAACTATTAGATAATATTGTCTCGAAGAATTAATAATGCACTTTTGTACTTTTGGAGCCATTAAATCAAATATAATTTATGTACCTAACTATCTCGTTCGTTAAATGTTGTCTATATGTTAATGTATGAGCATAAATAATGTGTTATAATTACTTTAATCTTAAGTATTCTAAATGTTAAATCAATTAATAATTTGTTGCCTCAATTATATTCAATCAATTCGATATATTAATATTTAAAGAAATTTCGTTTATTCAAACGCAGCTTTCTTTTCTCAAATAATTTTCAAAAATAATTACGTAAAAATACAAATGTATTCAAAAAATTCGAAGACTTAATGTGCAGGTGCTGTTTTAATAATCCGACATAACTATTTAAATTATCAATCGTACCATATTAACGACTTGCATCTTATTAGATGTAACTATTTGATCGCTATCGGCTTCATATATGGTAATCTTACTTATCAAAAACAATCTTTTATTCAGTGGATGAAGATAATGGGTTTGAACATTTGCATTAGAATGACAATATCAAAATTAAGGCCTCCTTGGCGTGTGCATAGCAATTGCAAAATTACGACTGGCCGACAACGCGGAATATCTCCAATGGCGGAATCTCACACGCGTCTGATAATTTTATGTCACTTCCTATGTTATCTATCGCGATACTCGTCTCGCGACAACGATATTCGTACTATTCATCAAGTGACAGTTGATCGTGTTTCAATCAACCCGCCCAAAAAAAGAACGCCTTGTGTAATCGAAATTATTCGATAAGAAAAAAATATCCGAAGATATATTCAGGTAATATAAAATAATATCGAACGTTTTCTTTTCGAAAGTGAATAATTATGAGACTCGAGTTTGTTAGTTGACTTTGTACAACATTATATCTTAGATATATAGTAAAAGTAATGTCGTGTCAAGCGCGCAAGAATACAAATAGAAGATAAAAATTGCCATGACAACACATAGTTGATTTTTATGAGTGCACATAGAATAGAAATAGTATGCAAATATAATTTTTATAATTAAAAAATGTGAATGTAATTATAATAATCTTTTCAATAAATTTTTAAGCAAAAGAATATGTTTATGATATTAGAATATTTTTGTGATTTTATTTAAGACATAAAATATTCATAAACTTCATACTTCATAAGCCGATACTTCTTGTTGAATATTTAGTATCGTTATCGGAAATGTGACGACTGCGTGCCAATAATTCCGGGTATGGTTTGGCAATTATAGCGGCAAAACTGTCACGTCATCGTCGGCCACGAGAAAAATACACAATTGTTGCTGCGGTTATAAATTACTTCGGCGACGTATCGTAACAGAAAGCTAGTCGATAATGATCTTTGTTACGCATTGCAAAGCCAATAATAGCACATAACGCAACTACTAAGATGGCTCCATGAATTATGATGAATGTATCAATGCATTTTGACAAATTTTGCACTGATTGCACGCGAAACAATAAAAAATCATTGCAATCATTTAATGTAGAATGGTCTTACACAGCCCAATCCGTGTAATACACTGTTCTTTTGCAGATGTGTGTTAATATTTGTGTTACTAATATATTATAACGATACGTTTTTCATATGAATACAAATTGTAGTAATAAATTTATAACAGCATAATATCATTTTTTATCTAAAAGAATTCGCAAGAAAAAAAAAATGACAGAACAATATCACATAATATATTTAATGCATTTTGAATAAGAATGAATATTTTTATATTTAATCTTTGTCTGATTTTTCTTATTTAGTTTAACAATGATGCCATTAGACCGATTACACACAAATATTGTCTGTGTATCTTTACTTGTATGATAAACAAGTTTTTACAAATCGGAAACACTCTGCAAAAAATCTGCGTTGATACTAGTTTCAAAAAATGGAAACAGCTCACGAACTGTAGCAAGCCATTCGGCATGTCCGTAATATTAAGAACCTATTTTAATATTAAAAATTTGCACGCATCGAAATGAATCGTTTAACCTTCAAATCCCGCATTATTTGCGCAATAGTGACCATACATCGCCTTACAGATTAGGATTTTTTCATTTATTATTTTTCATTTATATAGATTGCATTATCTCACGTTGCGCATACTGTTAGTGGCAAAAAAGCGAATAGCACATAAAATATTTTGGTAGCGATAAAAAGCGGTTAAAAACATATAATTCTGTAATTAAATTTTGCTAGAGCGGACAGGGGGTGATTATATAAATGGACGGATAAGCTGGGACAAATGGAAATACAGGACATTAAAAAAAAAAAGAAAAAAAAATTTGTTTGATAAATTTATTCATAATTTTAGCATAGATTGAACAAACATTTTCAATTTTCAGATATTTTCATTAAAAATATCATTTCAATAATTTTATCGAGAAATAATCACACAACTTCGTTACTTCATATTTGTTCCTCTATGCAGTGTCTATATCCGAATTAATTGGAAACGGCTTACCACTTGTCCCAGTCTACTCAATTTGAAATATTTAGTAGATTTTCGTATCCGAACGATGACGAATATTTTTGCAAACGAGCTTCGTGGAATATCGGAACTCGTTTCGTCTCAATGAATAAACATAGAAAGAAAGAAAAGAAGAAGCTGCGTACAGTCAGAATGAGCAACAGAGAAGAAACAGGAGAGTAGAGCGGTCGAAGAGGAGTCTTGTGAAGAGGTAATCGCGCCTGTATGGTATTGTGTCAGAAAAACTTGTCTCGCAATCTCTCGCGCTGCGACAGAGGAAAGGGAAAGGAAGAACGGAAAAGGCGTAAAGATAACCGAGAAAGAGAGACAGAAAAGAGGAACAGATGGAGGAGAAAAAGGAGAGGGGCAGTGTCGACGTAAATAAAGAGTCTCGTTTCGACGAACCGCTATTTTGCCCCGCGAAGGGTCGGTGCAACCAGCAGCAGCAGCAGCATTCATAAAAAAAGCGTTTGAAGGCTGTCTGTTCTAAATTCGAAACGACGATGACGATGACGACGACGGAACAGGGAGGCTTAGACTCGCGTGGGATTTCGCGCGCGACTCGAAATTTACTCCAAAACGCCTGTTGCGTCATTAAGACGCTGCCACGTATATAGCGCTCTAATTAAAGCGTAAGCCATGAATTATACGAGAGAGATCGCGTTTTTTATCTATTACCAACAAGCTTGCGACGCACCATTCGCGAGCGCTTCGCGTAATCGTGACCAGATGCACTTGGAATCGAATCAAATCGCATGACGAGCGTATTAAGCGAGTTATCTTTAATTATAGATCCGTTTTTTCGATCATATCGAACGTCTGCCTAAAAGGCATATTTATCCTACGACGTTTTATTTCCTTTTCAAAATGACTCACGCGTGTTTGCCCAAAAAGGAAGGAACGAGTTTGTAAGTATCTGCGGATTCGGAAGTGGATCGAACATCCATTCATTTGGAGCAACGCGATGCAACAGACGACAGAGGATCCAAGACACGAGGGAAAAGGGGGGGAGAAGAGGAAAAGGAGAGGGAGCAACTGCCAGACAGAGAGTGCGAGATGAAAAAAACGCGGAGCGGGAGGAGAGAGAGAGAGAGAGAGAGAGAGAGAGAGGGGGGAGAGGCGAAAATTGATAGACGAGAATAATGAGAGAGCGAGAGGGGAAAATATGTGCGAGTGAAGCTGAAAAAGAGGGGAAGAAGGGGGGTTTGGCAAGCGGCTCATTAACGATAACAAAGGCCCTAGATGCGAGAGAATCATTGAGGTTACCTGTGACATCATTGGCGGCTACGTCGGCGATGAGATTGACTCGCTGTCGTGTTTGTTGCTGCTGATGTACCTGATGCAGGCTCTGTTGTTGGGACGATCCCGTCAAGGACAGATTACCGGCGTTCGTAGCGGTACTTTCCGTCAGGATCACCGTCGGCGCCACGGCGGAGGAGGAGGACGACGCCGACGGCGACGACGACGACGATGACGACGACGTGGATGATTCCGCGAGAGGGCCCGCCGTCGTAGCGATGCCGGTATTGTTGTCGAGGATCGTCGCCGCGGGCTCACCCCCGCTCTCCCCTGTCCTCGTATCCATTCGGCCCCCGTATATGCCAGCAGACAGACGGACAGACAGGCAGGCAGGCAAGGAGTCCCTCCTCCTCTCTCCTCCACGTCGTCCCCGCGAGCGTACGCACTTATCCTCGAAAGAACACCTACACTCTTTTACGTGCTCCCTTTCGATCTCTTTCTTTCTTTCACCTTCTCTCTCTCTCTCTCTCTCTCGTTCGTTCTCTCGCTCCTACTCTCTCTTTCTTCGCAATTCCGTCCCGCGGTAGCGCGCGCTTCGTTCCCGTCTTTTTCCACGCTCCTCTCTTTCTCTCTTCTCTCGCGCTCAATGTCTCACTCACACTTTCCCTCTCACGCTTTTGCCCACGAGGGCCCTTCTCTTCGTCGCACTTGCGCACGCTCGCGACGTGTCTTTCACCTCACTCTCTCTCTCTCTCTCTCTCTCTCTCTCTCTTCTACCGTCTCTTTTCACTGTTACGCGCCCCGCGCGCGCCGTGTCCGACAGCGTATCGAAACTGCACCGCCGCCTCGGTTAGCTCGCTCGCTAGCTCACTCCCTCGCTCCGGCGGCTTTCTTCGTCTCTCTTTCTCTCTCTGTCTCTCTATCTATCTACAATCCGTCGTCAGCCGTCGTACGTCGGTGTATCACGGGACGACGGCATTGCACCGCGCACGCACACGCCACGCTTAGAGAAAAAAATGGAGGAGTTCGCGCGCGTATCTGTTAACCTCCTGTCCGTCGGCCCGTGAAAAAATGGAACGTTAGACAAATGTAGGTCTGTAGGCCACTTCACTTACACTTTGCATCGGCACGGGCACTCCCTTAGTCAAGCGAGCGTCCGGCGCACTGTCGCACTCTGACAGCGCGAGAGCCGTCAGGGCCGTAACGAGAGTTGCCACGTGTCTGCATATCCCGTACGACGCCGAGTCTTGTAATTTTCTTCGACGTATCCTCCTCGGGTACGATTGTCGGACGCAACGTCGCGGGTAGACACGCGAGGATAGACGCGTCGCGATTAATTATCGCGAATTGAATTTCCGCCAACTTCCGTTTCGCTTCTGCAGTGTTTGTGGCGGGAAATGAGCTCGATCGCGCGATTAGAGCCGACGCACGCGATTTACGCGAGTCTAAAGACAGATGACCGCGATAAAGCGCAAGGGAACCGCGTGTCACGTGAGCGCGATAATCGTCGACTGTTCGTGAAACGGAGCGCACGTCATTTCGATTCGCAATCGGACAATCGACGCGTTATCTCACGGGGAGGGTGATGTTATACAAGACCTACCTACGTGGCGTTCTCATATGTACGGCAGTGGGCCGAACGAAAGGGAAAACCTAATCGCGGAAACATAATCTCGCAAACGCCGGCGCTCGCTTTCTCGCTCGCTCGTGCGCGTCGTCGCTCGAGACGGCACGCCATCGCGTCAATCTTCTCGTTGTCGTTCGACGAAAGGGAAAAGAGAGAGAGAGAAAGAGAGAGAGAGGAAACTTTCGTTTCGCAAACGAGGCAAGAGAACGAGCCAGCATAACACGAGACAGGCCACCCGGTTAGTTCGAGGTGCCGTCGCGCGTCGCCTACGGCACTGCGCCCCGTCGGCGAGCTCGTCTCTCGCGGACGGAAAGACGCAATTTCCAAAAGGCAGGCCTCCCCTTCCCCTCGCCTCGCCTCGCCCCGCGTCGTCGCGATCGCGTAGCTGCGTGTGAATCCACGTGTTGACCGGACCGTATCGCCGTACGCGATACTTTTCGGTCGCGATCCCGCCTGTCACGTACCTCTCTCCTCCTCCTACAGTGACGGTCGATTTGCCGCCGCCGCCGCCGCCGCGTCGGATACGACCGATGGCTTAAGCTCTAAGTAGGTCAGCTGCCGCAATGTCCGAACGGCCGGCGCGGGCCGACCTTACGCGGTGCACGTTGCATAACTCGTCACCGCGCGACTTCACCGAATATAACCGCGTGAAAAACTACGATTCGACGGACATAATGCGGCGTAATCCGTTTTTCAACGAACAATGCACTTGACTAACGCACTCGCGTTCGGCGCGCCCGGCGCCCTCTGTCGCGGACGCGCGCCCGATTTGAAACGATCGGGACGCGACGAGAACACACACGGGCACAGTTTGTAATTCTTTGACCGATGATTTAAAATTTAAACAGATCGATTGCACGTAAAACAATGCAACATCAATCGTTTTTCTTGTAATCCATTTTTTTCTATTTTTCGCACGGAATATTGACAATTGTACATATACAAACTTTGAAACTATTGAGAAACAAAAACTGAAAATAATTTTCCGTAAATTTGAGATTTCTGAACGCTTTTTCTTCTTTTTTTAGATACAGTCAATTAAACGCAAATGTATAACAGATATTTATTTATTTTTAAGAAGGTTTTACTGAAATACAATCTCTCTCTCTCTCTTTCTTAATGTAAGGAGTTATCAAAAAATATCTAATAGAGAAATTGAAATGTAAAAAAAATTGGTAGAATATGGACCAGTAAAATGTTCGCTGTAGAAGAAATAAACATCAAATTGCTTAAAGTATCAAAGATAAATCAAAAGTTTATATATATATATTTTCTAGCACTCTTTTATGAAGGGTATTATGAAAGCCCATCCTTCTGTCATTACAGTCTTTTCGTTTTTATACTTGCAATATTTCCTTGAATAAAAGCGACTTGAATCAAACCATATCTTCATATACATCATCTTCACAAATATCCATATAAAAAATTTATATAGCTTATCTAAAGACAAATACAATTGTGTTTATGAGATATATATATCTACAAGAATATAAAAATTGTTCAACACTCGCATCTCAATATCATATATAAAATATATCTTAAAACTTTATCATTGTAAAACTTATAAAAATATCTGAATAAATTTTATATTTTGATTGTGACAATATGATTATTAGATGACGATATGATTAATCTCAATTGTTTCTTTGTTTGGCTTCACGGAACAGAGCACGTGATATAATCAACCTTTGAATCTGTGCAGTACCTTCGTATATTTGAAAAATTTTGGCATCACGCATAAGTTTTTCTACTGGATATTCAGTATTGAAACCTGCACCACCATAAACCTGAAAAAGAAAATTGTTACATGCAATAAATTGTAGGAAAAATATATATATGTACTCGATCTTTAAGAGAGCAAAAAAATTCTTTTATATAAATTATCGCATTCACCTGTACAGCGTCTGTAGCACATTTATTAGCTATATCAGCAGCATAACATTTTGAAATACTCGCGAGCATTGTAGCATTTGGTAATTCTTTATCGGCAGCCCAAGCTGCCTTCATCCATGACATTCTGGAAGTTTCAACACCAATAGCCATATCAGCCAATATAAAAGCGATAGCTTGATGTTCTGCTATCGGTTTATCAAATGTCTTACGTTCCATTGCATATTTCGTTGCTTCATCCAGAGCTCTCTGAGCTAAACCAACAGCCGCTGCTGCAACCTATAATATGAATATGAAGATGTGCAAACCTTTTATATTCAATTCATTCAATATCTGATGTCATGAATAGAAATATACCGGTGATCGGGTTTTGTCAAAAGTCTTCATAGCTATCTTGAAACCTTGACCTTCTCCCAATAATACATTTTCTTCAGGAACACGAACATCTTCGAATGTTACCATTCGTGTGTCACTTGCTCTTTGCCCCATATTCAATTCCTTTAAGAAACGAAAAGTGGTTAATAAGACTAATAAAAATTCGTATTTTAACACATTCAAATAAAATAACAAAAAATTATTATCAGATATTACCTTACGACCTGGAGTTAAACCATCACTATCACGTTCTACGATGAAGCCTGTAAAAGCCTTAGAAGCTGGAGCTTTTGGATCAGGATTTGTTCTCGCCAAAACAAAATACCTATATAATAAGAAATTGTTAAAAAAAAAAAAAGAAAGATTTCTATAAATTAATATCAGATGTTTAAGTGTACTATTTTACCAATTAGCAACACCACCATTTGTAATCCACATTTTTGTGCCGTTAATTATCCATTCTTTCCCTTTCTTCTCAGCTTTAGTCTTGATACCTGCTACATCAGATCCTGCACCAGGTTCAGTAACACAATATGCCTGTAAAAAAATAATATCGTTTAATTTATATATTACATTAAAGAAATATATATATACATACATATATATATATATATATATATATTTGAAAATTTAACACACCGCAACAAGTGGCTCCTCTATTAGTCTTCCAAGATATTTCTTTTGTTGTTCCTTGGTTCCAGCTATGATGACTGGAGTTTGCTGAATAAATAAAGACAAAAAGTTTCAATATTTTCTCTTAATATATTAAATAATTTGATTAAGAGACATATATCTTATTAAAATAATCTTATTAAAATTTTGTGTGACAAAGAAGTGAAGTATGTATAATAAATAAAAAAACTGACTCCAAGACTTGAAGCATCTATTGCAGTTGTTATTCCTGTACAACCATAAGCAAATTCTTCTGTAACTAAGCAGCCATCGAAGGTATTACTTTCCAAACCACCTATGATATAAATAATATTGAATTATATTTTTACATTGGCAGATATTATTCTTTATTCCTATAACTTTTCAAATATATCACAAGTCAAACATACCACAATGCTGTGGAACATGTTTATTCAGAAGACCAATGCTCCATGCCTTTTTGAGAACATCCCATGGATATTTTCCAGTTCTATCATATTCTGTAGCTACTGGAATAATCTCTTCTTTGACAAATTTCCGTGCTAGATCCTGCATTTCTCTTTGAGTATCAGATAGTTCTAACAATTCAATAAAAAAATTGTGTTTTTCAGTCAGATATTAATGATTCATGCAAATAATATAATGTATAAATATATGTAATATAGGACAATATGCAAATATAAACCTGCAATGTTTTGCACAACATTTGTATTCAAGGGAAGAGTGTAATAAGTTTTATTCTTATTTGTTATACAATTTGTATATAATATATATATATATATATAAAATTTTTTATTCCAAAAATTAAATTTATTAAGAGATTTGTATTTTTTTCATCTGTTGGAGTATAAATATAAATAACATAAATGTGCCATTTATTTTTGCATATTTTTAAATATAAAAATGATTCAATACAAAATACATCATAAAACTAAATAAATATATAATAATACTTTACACAAAGTAAGAAAATATATACTTATAATGTTTGTATATGTATATATATGTTGTATTTATATATATTTTATTTTTATTTTATTATATATTCTAAGGCAAATGCAATTTGTGTATGTCGTTGAAGCAATTGGAAAAATATATAAAAAGTTCATATAAGGGTTAAAATTTTTATTTTTTAAATTAAGAGATTAAAAGCTTTGAATAATTTATTTGTAAAAGTAAATAAAAATATTGAAAAATGACAATGTCAATAAAACAAATTTTATTTAAGATTTTGAGTTTTTATATATATGATATTTGGTATCCATCTGATATACTGTACATAAAACAAAGATTGATTTATTTTCTTAGAAAAATTTAAATGTGAATATATCCAAAGCCTTTAGGTACAAGTACTTATACGAGTCAATATATAAAATATGTTCTTCATAATCTTAAAAATTGCTCCAAATCAATAAGGAACTAGATTTCTTTATTCTTTTTACTCAAAAGAAAGAATTGATATCATGTATAAATATATATACTAACCAAAATTATATCCTTGGATAGATTCAGCAGCTGCTGAGAATGGACGTACCATTTTTTGGTATACTTTTGGATTGAATATCTGAAAATTGATGTCGAGGTATATGAGCGTAATATTGACCATATAAAAAACTTATTCAATAAATCGCATACTAAACATCTTAGCTATTTTTTAAGATCTATTCTTTGCAGTTACAATATGTTGCATTTTCTACATACAAAATGAGATAGATATATACCAAAATACTAGAGGAAAAAAAAAGGAAAAGATGAATAATACAGAAGGTTCAGTTACAAAAAACAAACTTGTACTATTCTCTATTTATACTATGCAATAAAGTTATAAAAATAGCATAATGTACAATTTCAATAAAACAAATAAATTGAATGATTATTGCTCTTTTGTTACTTACCTTTTTAAGCATCATAGTGGGAGTATTTAATTTTAGACAGAATGAAGAACAGATATTATTGAGATTGAATATGTTCTTCTATTTGAAAGAAACTGATGACTTTGCGAAAGAAATCTGTTACATATAGATATCAAGGTTGTTATCAAGATGGTAAAGTGGAGGGGACAAATCTATATTCACATTTGTACAGGTTAAAGTACAAAGTAAAGAGACAGAAATAATTAAATTATTAATATTCAGCTTAAAATGATGAATGTTCAAGCAACAGTGACAAATCGTTTAATAATTAATTTCTTTTATTAAATATATATCTTACGATAAACTATAATATAGCTTACATGTAATAAAAGATGAAAAACAACAGTGGAATATTACTAATAGAATATAACAATTTAATTTTATTTATGATTAGGTTTTTATTTTAATATTGAAACGTTTCTCTACAAATATATAAATTTCTCGATAATTACGAAAGACAACTTGAACAACAGCAATAAAAATTTCAGAGTTGGCTGGTAACTATCGACCAATGACGAAAAACACATACTCTACATTCTACATGAACATATATATGTACCTTAAATAAAGGCAAACGCTCGGTCTAGATATACTATGTCTATGGTCTAGATATACTATGTCTATGCATATATACCTTGTATTAAAAAAAACCGTAGCCCCCTTTTTCCCTGCATGAGAACACGAATCGATATATTTTGTTTATCAAATGAGATCGGTAAATTAGAGAATAATTGAGAAGATTAATATAATCGATTGTCGATAATATCACACTAACATGAATTGACTAAATCGCTAAATTATAAGAATTGCTTAGGCCCTGCGCACAATAGAAGAAATATTAGGAATAGGATTAAAATATTAAATATCAGGAGGAGCAACTTGGAATTATTTTACTTCAAACAAGGGAACAGAATGGATTAACGCATAATGAAATAAAAAAATAAAAATTAGAAATAATTAATCCATCCCGTTTCCTTGTTTGAAGTAAAATAATTCCAAATTGTTCCTCCTGATATTTAATATTTTATTCCTATTCCTAATATTTTCTCTATTGTGCGCAGGGCCTTAGCTTTATCCTATATTAAAGACTGCTGGCCTTGAATAAATTTTCGTGACTACGAAGTGGGCCCGATGGGCCCGGAAATAATAAAATATTGATGACATTATCGGTTTTGATTGCATTAATTGAAGATAATTACACGAGTTATTTATTAATTTTTATGCGATTATTTTTTAGTTCATCCAGCTAATATTGTTTTATTATCAAAAATGTAATATATATATAGATATCTTTTATGTAACTGCCTCAAAAATAACAAAATAAATATTTTATTGTTCCAAATTACTAATGATATATACAGGGTGTCAACAAACTGAACAAAAAAGTCCTTTATTATTTTGCAATTTTTGCAATAATTATTGAAATCAAACTTTCTGTTGAAATATATTAATTAGAAAAAATTGGCGAATGAGCGCGCATTTCGCTCGGCTAGACCGTAGCCGTAGAACGTAACGTACGCTCTAGGCGTGCCAGCAGCAAACTTCGCAATGTCGCATGGCAACGAAAAGTTTGGCCTTGCGAGGGAGAGTCGGGCGAAGCCAATTTTTTAAATGCATTAATGTATGCATAATACATTTGATACATACATTAGATTCAATACATGCATACATTAAATATAATTTGATCATTTCGAAGACAATTAAGAAAAAATTATTAGGGACGTTATTGATTATAAATGTAAATTAGAGATAAATTCATGGTTTTTATTAGGCTCGCAAAACAGTCAAATAAAAATAAATATAAATGATAAATAAAAATGAGATGACGTAATCGTTAGATGATCATAGTTCAAGAATGTTTGAAATATGTTCTTGGTAGCAACCTTTGATAAACATATACTTCATATTTTACTCAGAATATACAGGGTGTCTGGTAAAGATTGCGCCAACATGCGCCTCGTGAGCGGGTAGAGTACAGTAAATTGAACAGAAAAGTCCTTTACTATTTTGCGATTTTTGCAATAATTATTGAGGAATTAATTAAAAAAGATTGACCAATTCGTGTATTCGCGCGGCGAGAAAAAACGGTACAGACATCCCAAAAGTTTGCGGTCGCTAGGCGCGCGAGGAAGTTTTGGGAGAAACGCTCTACAAATAACCATTACGTACGAGCGATACATAACGATGGATTCTCGCGTCCTAGCAACCACACATCAATGAGTTGTCCTTTTTTACTACGCGCTTATACTCACACGCGAATTGGTCAATATTTTTAAATTAATTTCTCAATAATTATTACGAAAATCGCAAAATAATAAAGGACTTTTCTGTTCAATTTACTGTTCTACCCGCTCACGAGCGTTGGCATAATTTTTACCAGACACCCTGTATATACGACAAGTACGGTTTTTTTTTACAATACATCGTATCACATATCTTTACGCAATAAGCACTTTGTTAATGCAAAATTATCTCTAGAAAACGTTTTCATGAATAATGGATGGAAAACTTATTGATGAATAATTGTTCATTATGTTTCTGTCGCATGAATAATTGAGCCGTTTGATTTGAAAGTGGCCTAAGTCCATTTGTCAATTATTTCCGGTTGCCCGTGGTTACATGTACAACTTCAAGTTATCTATCAATAAAGCATAAATATTAATTAAAAAAATAAATGGACTTAGGCCACTTTCAAAATAAATGGATTGATGGAAAAATATGATAATGTTTAACCTATTATATGTTTTGCATCCGTGACAATATCTGAATGTGTTTCGCAGTTAAACTCATTGTTTGTACTTATTAGAGATAAGACTCAAGAGAGTTCAGTTATTACGAAAATATATAATTCATTCGTATTTTTAACTCGATCGAATCTTTCAAATACTCACTTATCCGTATATTCTTAAAAAAGACAATATTTGTCTTTGTAAATGTTTGTTCTTCATAGAAGAACTCGTGAAATAAAGCCTAAAATTACAAAATTACATTAATAAAGTTACGCGAAGAATAAAATTATTATTTATTTGTTTAAGAGATTGAAAGATTAAAAAAAAATTCTTAAAAAGCGTTTTGTTTCTTTATATAAGGGTCATTTAATATTTCTTATTATTTAGGATTTAGATAATTGATATTCTCTCTCTGTATTTAGAAAAAAAAATCATATTTTTTCATGTGTACTATTATATATAAAAAGAAATCTTGTCCTCCATTTTGATATATTGATTTTTTTCCTTTCTCTTTTTTATAAGGTAAAGATGCAAATAAGATGCAAATTAATATGAGAAATGAATAGTAATTTATTTCTCAAATCCAAGAAACGAAAATAAAATTAATAAATTTTTTTAAAATATGCAATATAATGTGTCATTATATAATACGCACAACACTAACCATTACTGCTAAAAGATGTGTTTTTTTTTAATCTTTCCCAATCAATTCTCTATATCTTCTTTTTACCTTATTCATAATTAGAAATATATCATCATTAAACTGTCAGAATCACTAACTGTACTATGACCATCTCATAATTTTTTATATCAGTCAGTTCGTATAAATAAGATGTACAATCTCCATGGAATACTTAGTATCTTATTACGAGAGGTAGTGCGCAAAAGTGTAAAAAATAATGGCTCGGCTAAACTATATCGTAGTGATCATTAGTATTGCATTAACATGCATTCTCGCAGAGGAATTATATTCCGATCGATACGACGGCGTTGATTACATCGCAGTTTTTAGCAATCCCAAAATGCGACAACAGTATTACAAATGTTTTATGGATTTTGCACCATGCAAGACAGCTGACGCAAAATTCTTTAAAGGTATGAATATCTCACTTTTATCGCATTATTTTTTTCATTGCGGATTCTTTGATTTTATGGAATCAATTTTTTAATATAATAACAGTCAAGGCAATTATATTTTTCAAATAGTTAGCGATTGAAAATATAAGATATTTGCTGAGTTAAATGCATAAAAAAGCAAGCAAATATATGTAATTATATGTAAATATATATAATTTTGACAACAATTTTTTGTTGAAATAGCAAAATTCTTTGTCTATATATATTATTCATGATCAAATATGCTTGTTTCTAATATATGAATTTTTGGAGAGATAGCTCTCTCTCCAAAAAAGTTTCTTAGAAGTACGACAAATAAAATTAATTTTTAGTCTTTTTTTAGGGAAACTTTTTTTATAACAAAGTTAATTAAAATCAATAAATATCAAGCTTTTTTATTTTATTTTTAGGGATTATTGGCGAAGCTTTTCTAACCGAATGTAAGAAATGTACTGAAAAGCAAAAGCAACTTTTAGATTTCATGGTTGACTGGTATACAACAAATAAACCCACTGAACTGCAGGATCTTATTACAAAGACTATTGAGGATTTAAAACAGAAAAACGCCAGACAATAATTGCTGATGATAAATACTGACAAAATGGACATAAATATCACGTAACAGAAGGAAAACAGTGTATGATATCATCTATAAAATTATTAAATACTTTATACCTGGAGATCTTTCCATTCAGAGAAGAGAGATAAACTCCTTTAAGAAAAATATACATGTTATATAATTAATAAAATGTACTCCCCGTTATAAATAATGATATAATATGCAGTATTTGTATTGTTAGAATAAAACATCTATAAAAGCAGTTTTTAAATTTCGTTTTATTTATTGTAATGTATAATTATTTCAATACGAATCACTCTGCTTATTTACAATTTATTTTATAAGTGCATATATACATATTATACACAAGTGCTTGCAAAGTATTATTTTATTAGAAAATAGAAAAATGATAACATAAAATAAAATTCTTATACATTTTATTTATATAAAATAGCACTAGTAAATTTTAATATATTCTGCAATAGCAAGAATCATGAGAGAAGGTGTATGTATATGTGCGTTTAAATGTCTATATATTGACGCGTTCCAAACCAAAAGTTCCTAACAGTTTCTAATCTCAAATGAAAAGCCGTAAGTACCCACTAAATGCCAAATGTATATGAATATTTGGTTCGTTTTATCATGTGACAAAGAACATATTTAATAACATTTTATATGTGAGACAAGAGCACGCAAGAAAACATGAATGAATCTCGTGTATAATAGCGCCGTAATAGTGGTTGTCACATTTAGCTGTCAGCATGAAGATAGCTATTCATCCATTGACAGCTGATCCGACAGCAGCCTGGCGTGAGTTATCTCAGTATCAAAAAGTTGTTAAAATAAATGCTAAATTGCCGACGACCGAGGCACCGAGTGATAAAGTACGTCTGATAATTTTTATCGTCCTGATATTTTTATACAGAAAAATATATGTATGTTAACCTCAAAAATATCTTTATTTATTTTTATATTTTTCACATTCAAAATTTTTAAATCTCTATTTTTACAATTGCTAACATAAATACGTCTACCTGAGCAACGTATATTTAATTTAAAACGATAAAAAATTTTAATTTTTAGTTACGCATAGTATGTATGAGTGATACACACTCACTCACACCATTCATAAAATTTAATATACCCGCCGGAGACGTTTTTATTCACGCTGGAGATTTTACGAAATGTGGTAGTTTGCAAGAAGTTATAGAGTTCAACAATTGGATAGGTAAATTAATATATATAAATATTAATCTGTAATCTGCAATATTATACTATTATAACTTAATGAGTAATAAATCAGAAAAACCTGTAACTATAAAAACCATTATTTTTATTCATTAATGGCATCTTGAATTTTTAAATTTAAATCATAGAAATACTAACATATATTGTATAATTTTAGGTAACTTACCACACAAACATAAAATAGTTATAGCTGGCAATCATGAACTTAGCTTTGATCCCACATTTACGCATCCCTTTTCTGTGCACACCAGTGGCGATCATCAGAAACATACTGGAACCAGCATACTTGACAATATACCCACCTTGGGTATGTCAAAAGACATTCTTGCTGAAGCTATTAAAACTACTAATGTTAAAGATTATCTGACAAACTGTACATATTTGGAAGATTCTGAGATTGTAATACATGGAATCAAGATATACGGTACTCCATGGTAAATACTTTGTCAAATTAGCTTTGCTAAAAAACTTTCTAGCAAATAAATATGTGCGTAAGCTTATTAAATAAAAACTTATATAACTCAGAATTGAAAAAGTTAAGCTTTTATCTATAAACATTTTTGTATCGTTTTTAAAATATTATGGAAAAGATAATTCTCATATATTTAGGTTCTAAGATTAAACAATATACACAAAATATATTTGCACAGCTTGTCTAAATTGTGATATATTGTAAAAGATAAACCATCAGAATTGTATCAAAAAATTGACTATCTTGAACATTTATGAAAAATATTTGTAGAAAATAATTTCAGGTATAAAAGATTTCTTATTTCTGAAGGACATTTCATTGCAATCTTAGGCAACCAGAATTTTGTAAATGGGCATTTAATGTACCACGTGGAGAAGCATGCCTGTCAAAATGGGAATTGATTCCATCAGATACAGATATCCTTGTAACACATACTCCTCCTGTAGGTCATGGAGATCTATGCTGTAGCGGAGTACGCGCTGGATGTGTAGAGTTATTGTCCACGGTACAAAATCGTGTGAAGCCCAAATACCATGTATTTGGTCATATACATGAAGGTATAATGAAATCTTAAATGCAAAATCTAAATATATATATATATATATATATATGACAATATTTATATTATAAGTTTTCCATTTATGTAATTTTATTTTACAGGATATGGTATATCGTCAGATGGCAAAATAATATACATTAATGCATCTACATGTGATTTAAATTATTTGCCAAGTAATTCACCAATAGTATTTGATATAACGTTACCTCCCGGTGTTAAAAAATCGTAAACTATCAGATTAGATAACACCAATATAAGAACACATTAGATTTTTCTTACAAGCTTGAGAAAAATCCACACATTATCTATATACAATTATATAGAGATACAATATTACATAGAGAAGTTTCTCTTGCCTTAATTTAAATATGGAAAATGTATAAAGCATATGATATAAGTATTAATTTGTTTTTCTTTTTCATACAATTTGTAATGATTTAAAATCTTAATAATATTAAAAATAAGATATCCATAAAATTGTATAATCTCTTTTTTCTTAAAAATATATACTCTATTACCTCCTTTTCTTTTTGTTTTATCTCTTCCTTTTTTTTCTAATATGAATAAAAATTAGTTTTTATTTTTCAAATTTTCAACATGATTATAATATTTTGACATCTTTTATTAAAAAGTGGTCAAATATTAATGAAAGAATCTATTATAGAAAAAAGAATTTTGTGGTATCTCGCATACATATATATGCTTCTTTAATAAATACTACTTTTTACTCTTTATACATTTATTGCTATACCTAATGGAGTAACAATAACATTTTTTTCATCAAATAAGAAAAGTTTGCTTCCATATATCATAGTCATATTAAGCTAAATTATGTTGGTCTGGAGTTATTTTCTAAATAAAAACAAAATCTACATTACAAACTTTTTTTTATTGTAATATGGCTGATATATTAAATATTAAAATATGGTCGCATTAAAAGAAAACACGACCATTTTCTTATCTATGATAATCACAACACAATAGGGTTATTTTAACATAATTACGAAAATTTATTTATATATTTTTAGCATCAATATATGAAAAATTTTTATATGCAGAGATATTACAAATTACAAATTTTTATTTAAATACAGGATATTAGAATTAGTAAATTATGTTTCCTGAATATTACGTGCGGTGCGCGCGTATTGAGAACATCTAATCATATTGACAAACATTTTAATATATTAAATTATTAATAATCTTGTTATAATAAAAGATCAACTCCTCTTTTATTTTTTTAAGCAGAACAACTGATAAGGATGCTACAAGTTATATACAGCAGAAGCTGCAACTTTGATCACAACAAAATTCCAACAAGACAAAGAATTATATATTCTTTCTACTATCTATAGAAGTTCGAAGAATGCTTGGGCTACTAAATTTTAAAGAAAAGAAAATCGACTTATATATCTAAATCTAGTCTTCTAAAAATTTATCATGATTCTGCATTGATTAGTGTCAGATTTACTGTTAGAAATTCATGAAAAAATAGAACTAATATAAATCTCAATTTAAAGTAGGAAGATTTTCATCTAATACGGTACATTTGAAAACAGATATGATACAGATTCACCATTATGCGTCCGCCTTACGGCTTCAGCAAACATCATCGATACGTCAATGCACTGAAAGATAAAATTAATGCTATAATGTTAGAATTAAATTACTCTCTACAATATTATCATCACTATTATTATCGCGATAAGAAAGTATTTTATAGTATGATTTCTTGAGCGACAGTTACCTGAATCTTTGGGCAATCTTTCATGTGACCATCTTGAGGAATAGTATTGGTCACTACCACAGCCTCGAAACAAGCGTTGTTAATCCTGCTGATTGCTGGGCCGCTGAATATACCATGCGTAAGTATTGCGTAAACCTTTGTGGCACCAGCTTCTAATAGCTTTTCCGCTGCATGACAAATAGTACCGCAGGTATCGGCCATATCATCTACGAGAATCGCGACTCTGTCTTTAACATCTCCAACTAATACCATACTAGCGACTTCATTAGCCTTTTTTCTTTCTTTATGTATGAGCGCAAACTCAACATTTAATCGATCCGCGATAGATGTGACTCTGTAAAATAAAAGAAGTGTTAGAAAAAAAAAAAAAAAAAAATCTTCGATTAGAATTTCGTCTTTTCCTTCCCATTACTTACCTCTTGGCGCCGCCCGCATCAGGGGAGACAATGATACTATTTCGCCATTCAACAATATTCTCCTTAATCCATTTGAGGACAGCTGGCTCGGCAAATAAATTATCAACTGGGATATCAAAGAATCCTTGTATTTGACTAGCGTGTAAGTCCATTGTGATAATGTGATCAGCACCCGCTACGGAAAGCATATTCGCCACTAGCTTCGCGGAGATCGGCGCGCGACTCTGTAAAACACATTTCGATAAGATAAGTTTTGAGAATTCGGACGAGTCCTTCAAGTCCATTTGCAACTGGAAATATCCTGCAATTTAAAGAAATTGCTATTAAAATCTCATAAAAGCACGCCGAAAACATATTACGAAAAATCGAAAAAAGTTATAAGCCCCAGTCTGTTTGCTATCTTTTGAACTGAACAAAAATTTCACAGGATACAATATCAATTAATCTCTACTGCCTATAAGGGCTTTTTTTAAGATATAGGATTTGATTTTTACTTAAATATTGGAAACAAATTGCCAAAAGAGATTTTCTTTTTTTCAGAGGGGACAAAATATGAATAAAATGGCCATGTAGTAAAATATTACTTTTTTTCTCAGAAGATATACATTTATAGAGAATAAATTTTGATAAAGGCACAACGTTGCAAATGCACCCCAGTTAGACTCTAAATAACTATTGTAAGTGAAGCAAAATATCTAAGATTATGAACGCAAAACGAAACACAATGCATCTCGGTCCCTTACCCTCATATAGCAAAGGATGGTATGAGATGAACAAGAGGGCAAACATTCATAATAAGTACATATTACAAATATAAAAATAGATTTTAATAAATATAGATATATCAGTATATATATAACCCTATGTAATATCAAAGATATATTATGAGACATTTTTATGAGAAGAAGCAATTTCTCACGAAATACTGCGAATGATATATTTCCACAGGGTTGCGATTTATAGCTGACAATAGTGAGTTTTGGATTTTGGCCAACGGAAACGGAAACGTGTAAACAAATTGAAACATTTGCAAGCAGGTGTATCGATTCGTCATCGAGACATATGTCACGCACATTCTATTTCATACATACAACCATAGATATATAACCATAGATATTCGTATTATATATATATATATATATATATATATTGCGAGTGCATATCTCTGACATTTGTGCAAAATTATATAAAAGAGAATTTATAATTGTAAATTAAAATATATCTGTATTAGTACATTGTCTTTAATAAAGAAATGCATTGTGCAAATGATAGGATATTTTTAACATGTCACTTGTGATATATGAGTGTTGTACATAAAGTTTACAAAAGACCACATTAATAATTATTTCAAGACATCTTTTTATAATTACTATATTGACAGGATATAAGTTATTACAAAAAAAAAAAAAAAAAACACTGACACATTCCTACACTATTTAAGCATTAATAAGGATGGACGATACTTGATTAGTGCACTCGGACAATAACACCGATTTAAACCTCAATAATTAGTACCCAATGAAACATACATATATGTACGCGTACCCTTAATACACCCCATATACTCCGCGTACATTATACTAATTGCGAACAATGTACTGCAAGTGTACTGCTATTATATTAATATTTTGCCCTCTCATTCGGATATCAATATGCTTTGACCAAATGTTTCATTCATTCATTCATACATGGGGATACCAATGTGCTGTATAGCAACAATATTATATAAGTTTGGTTAGTCCTACAAAGAAAATTTTCATCTTAATTTCAAAAATCAATATTACAAATCGGATCTTTGATCGAGTTATCATTGCAAACGCCGCACTCGACAATCTCGTTGCTATTATACTTACTGTAGACAGGTCGGGCAGAATATCCTGAAAATACCCAACTATTCAGAATCTTAAAAAGATACACACAAGTTTTCTTTTCTAATAAGCATTATAGCCAATAATGTTTTTTTATCTCTTTTCACTGTAGAATAATTTAAAAATATAACAAATGATAGCTAATAACTGTCTAACATAACAGCTGATCCAAAATTATAGAATTTTTTAAGTTTTATCTTATATATATTAATCTCATGCAGTACCCAAATAATACTGAAAAGATGCCCATTTTTGTTGTAAAATAATATATAAAAATATCATGCAAATAAATATCTTTTTTATTTAATTTTTACTTAATAAACTTAAAATAAATATATTGAATTAACAACGAAAAAGAATATATATATAAGAAATCTTATTTGTGATATATTTAATGTATAACATTAACCAAATGTGAGATATCAGAAATTGATAAATTGACGCAACAACAGAAATGTGCATACAAGACCCCCCTTGAAGAAATCTAACACGAGTTTTGCAATACCCGTCCGGGTTATCCAACATCTGATAACCTTTTATGTTATTATTGAACAACATGCTTGGAATGTATGCATTTGCAGTGCTCAGATGTCTAAAACATTTGCTATTTGTCTTGTTACAAACATTTTATCATAATTGCATTAGTAATGATAAGTTGCTAAAAATTATACCTCTATATTTATATGCATAATATATAATATTATAATATATAATATTATATAATCATCTACATTTTTTTTGTATATGTTTCAAAATAATATGTAGATGTTGATATTAAAAGCAACGAATGTTTGTTTCAAAATAAAATTCCAGTGACACAAATCTGAGTTAACATAACTTGTAGAAACTTATGTAACTCATGATTGATTTGTACAATTTTTAAATGGTTATATAAATAATATTCTTTATTATTGTTATAATAATAATTTTGATATGACTTTTATATGTGTATAATATACAAAATTTTTTGAAATGTTATTACGAATTTCATTTATTATATTAACATGCATAGTTTACCTAGTTTATTAATATTATCTCTGTATATATATATATATATATATATCTCAATTGACACTTGCAATCGTAAATCAAGACAGCCAATATAACATGATATATCTACTTTCATAAAAGATTAATGTCTTTATTAGTTTTGCCTATCAGAAATGCAAAAATATATCCCTTAAGAATATAAAAAAGAAATTATGACAATCAACAAATGATGAAAGTCCAGTAATATGTAAGTGTATCTTTCTCCTATCCGGTGCAGCCAATGATGTAAAGCCGGCAAAACATAAGCATATTTTATATATGACAATGAAAACAAATTTTGCGTTCCAAAAATGATATTACTCCACTGGTCTGTTAAAAGCTATGAGAGAATAAGAAGATATAATAGATAAAAAGGGACCGCCGCAAGTTACCCTGAATTTCCACTCGTTCGACTTCATGACAATCTGATTTTTAGAGTCTCCACCATCATTGCCCTGTGAAGATTAAAGAAATTAAAGAACATTAAAGAAATATAGCTTCTTCTTCAAGACAATGTTTCCTCCTTATTACTTTCGCCTTCTTTATCATCCAAACATTAATTTTAAGGTAATATTAAATAGAACAGAAACTGGAAACATATTTTACAAAAGACATAGATTTTGCATACTTATGTATAATATTATAATATAAGCAAGTTGTTGTGTTTGTATCATATATATTAAAAAAGTGGCAACATATTCTTAAATAAAAAATCATAAAATAAAAGCTGGAGGAAATTTTATGTGCATATTAATTATGTGTATATTAACTATTTATATATCCATGAGACACACTTAAATTTTGTTGAAAAAATTGTTGTACAAGTTTATGTTTCATTTTTTAAATTAATGTCATCAATTTTTTAAACTATGCAAGTGTGGAAACTAGTGGAATTAATATTCATTTATTGTGTAGACTATAATTATATTAATTGATGGATTAATTAAACACATATTAGTAACGATTGCTATTGTAAAAATCATTATAGCTTATAAATATATGCATTTACATATATATAAATATAATGGTATATAGTATATATGTATATGTATACCATTGAGTGAGATTATAAAAGCTATATTTAAAAAAAACACGTCTTTTAATTACTAAAAAGTATTAAGCATCTTATATGAGTGTGAAAAAGAGATATCTTATATATTGTACACAGACAATAAAAAAATATATGTGTATATGCATATATGATGTATGGTTTAGTCTTTGATGAGATATAAAATATAATTACTGTTTTACAAAGATATTTACAATAGAAATGTAACTTTCAAAAGTATTTTGAGAATACAATTTTTCACACACACAAATTTTCGCAACTACAAATGTAGATACAATACATGTATCACATGCATAATTACTATTTATTATTTCATATATTATGATTTTAAATGACTCATTATATATTGTTGGTATAATCTCAGTGAAATGATATTTAAGTATATACATTAAAGAGAAATAAATAATACAATTTATTAAAAAAATATAATACTTCGGAATACTTCAATATGTTAATGTAGAAATTATTAATTTATTGATATCTACACTTATACCTGATATATAAAGAGAAAATACAAAACACACAAAAATAATTGAAACAAATAAATTAAGATTGGCTCGTTTTTCCTCTCTCTCCCTTAGAAAAATCTACAGAAAAATATTTAGGCCACTATGAAAATTGTCAAGCACTGGTATTCGTATGATACAGTGCTTAAAGTATATTACTCGTAATAATGTCAAGAAATTCGTTTTCAAATAGCAGAGTTAATTTTGCCCCTAACTCAACTAAAGTTCTAGTCCTCCTCAACTAAAAGTTGATAAAGAATGTATGTATTAAGTACTATCCTATTAATATCAGTGCTTAACGATAATTTTTAGTAGCCTAAATATCCTTATTTAAAAATAACTGATCTACATAAAGCATTGTAATTACAAATTAGTATTATTTATTAGTTTGTATACTCTATATATATTTTATTAAACTACTTACTTAGAGCATAAATCTAGCTAAACAAAGAATTATTATTTTACCCCTTTCTTTCTCTTACCTTGTCTTTTTTATCCTGCCTTGCATAAGGAAAACAAGGAATGACTGCTGTCACTCGAGATGCGGAGGCAATTTTGCAAGCGTTGATCATGATCAGTAGCTCCATTAGATTATCGTTTACCTCGCCGCTTCCACTTTGCACGATATATACGTCTTCGCCACGGACAGATTCTCCGATTTCCACACTAGATACAATTAAATCTTGTATTTTCTCAATATATGAGAACAATATATAGCGTATTAAGGAAAGTTTCAAATTAAAATTTTCGAATAATTAGAAAATATAAGATAAAAATAACGTTATTACGAGTATTAAAATTATTTTCGACAAATGAAAAAATCTATATTAATATTTGAATATTAGTAATGCGTATTACTGAGCGCTCGATGCGAAAAGCGATTATGAAACCTTTCTCTTTTATCAACACATGTGATGTAGCGTATTTCGATCTCGCACTTATTAGTCTCCATAATAAGAGCATAGGTATTCTAAAGTCTGAAAAATTATATCGTGAGTGCACGTGCTTTCACGTCTTTTGTTCGTATCGAGATATTACGGCGCGAATCGATACTTGTGGCACGTGGGAGCATCGAGTTAAACAATCGGAATTTTTCGGAGCGTTCGTTCATTTCCCAAGGAAAATAAATCGCGAAATGTATGAATATCAAGGGAAAAAGTCGCGAAACTCGACGGCTTTCACGCGAGGAGCTCAGCCGAGCGGAAAATACGCGATTCGCGTGTAATGACATGTCGCGATTACATTGCTAGGGTCTCGTGCAATTGGCAGTATACATAACGTGGTTACGGCGGGATAACGTAAGCCATTACCATGTCTCGAGGTTGCTGAATTTCTTCGTGACAACCTTGCCGATGTCGATGCCGAGCCGATCCACGATCCGCTGGGCGAGATCCGGATGCGAGGTCCCGCTGAAGACCTTGATATTCGGCATTCTGCTCTGCAAGCCACGCACACGTGAATTTTCCAAGTTTGCGCGTAACAAACTCTTGGCACGCACTGGCTGCGACACGGGCATCACTGAAACAGAAACCACCGGGACGGTCGACCAATCGTAGCTCGGCGCTTGTACCGGATATGACGTCGCTCGGATCACGCTCCGCCTACGCGCGCGTGATATTAGCGCTAGCGCGTCAGAAGCACCGCGGCCGTTCTCTTATCGCAGCCGATATCCCCGCTTATTTCGCCTTTTGTGTGACGCTTACGAAAATTCCTTATCTCTCTGATAAGGAACGCGATCGAGCTTACGTATTGCGTAAATATATACCGTCGATTGTCGATGTATACATCCGGGCGCGCGCGCTTCGCTCCGTCTCTCGCAAAGGGCCCGTCGTCAATGATCGATAAAGCGACGCGAGAATTGCGTCTTTTGCGCGCTCTCTATCTCTTTCTCTATATCATTTTCTGCCCATCGGATTCTTTTACTCCTTTTTTTATTCATCTTATCTCATCGGATCGGTGCGCAATAGAAACGCGTTTTTATTTCCGATTTTGCCGAGTCGCGCACGTGTTTCCGCTCCCCGCGCCGGATATCCTTCTCGCGTCAAACTTCTCGAGACAATACGCTGCGCATTTTATTTTTATTTGTGTATTTTTTTTTAAGTCTCTCTTTTAACTCTCTATTCGAAATTATTTGACACGGTACATCTAAAATTGGAATCGTCGATATCTCCTCACTTGTTTAGTTTATCAGATATATATGAGGATTCTATATTTCCTAAACGCCTCTGACATTCCTGCGTGTTAATCTTTTTAATAAATCGATGACACACAGATACTATACCCTCAAGGAAACTTTTCCATTCCTTTGCCAGAGTTATTTCTAGACACCATATGTGATTGTATTTCTAGATAGGTATCCTACCGATTGGCGCATACACATGTGACCGCCAAGCTAAATCATCGCGTTGAAAGCTCATGGAATTCGGCGAGGGCGCAGTCGCGCGATGCGACGTGATTCTAGACAAAATTCAAAAGGAGCGGGCGCGAGAACGGGTGACAGTCAACTTTTGCCTTGCCTATCAATGTGGCGCCGGCGGCGCTGATCGCAATGATGATAAATTGCATGTGTATGTAACGCGGCGGCGTGAGTTTCTCGATACAGCTACGGGTTAGGAACGGCGAAGGCTGTTCACGGGGGTGACGGGCAAAATTCGCAGACAGGTTAAGCATCGACGCGAAAAGACGCCTCGTATGTCGCGACGCTGAGCTCCTCGAGAGAACGCGTAATCCACGAGTGCGTTCATTCATTCGTGAGCGACAATGATATCGTGCTAACCGTCCCTACCGATTCGGGAGCCATGGCGAACATCGCGGCGCAGCGAATCAAACGGGAATTCAAAGAGGTTATAAAGAGCGAGGAGGTGAGTGTGCGAAAAGTCGTGGTGAACGCGGAGAGAGAGAGAGGGAAAGAGCCAGAGTTACGAATCTCGATAAACGGACGGTAGATAAAAGCTCGTATCGTGGTTATGCAATCTCTGCGATCGGGAATATTGTACAAAAATGTAATCCTTATCCAGCGATTGAAATATCAATTAGGATAAAAAAATCGCCGATCATCTGTTGTGTCTCGTCTTGTCAACTGTCATCTGTATATTCCGTCTTTTTCAAGAATATCCGATGAGAAAGAGAAAGAGAGAACGCAAATCGGGCATTGGTTGTTTATTGCGTCCAAAATACCTCGCTGTGCTCCTATTATTTTGTTAAAACTATTTTCGTAGCAATTAAATTATTGTGTTTCATGTCAACAAAGTACCATGTATTTATCAATCATAATATGTATTAATGTGTAGTATGCAATAATCTTTTTATTTTATATCTGTTTAAACTATTGAATATAGATTTAGAAATGTACACTCACCATGATGTCTGAGATCTCGCCTGCATTGAGATCCTTTAGTAGTTTTACACTTTTTCAGATTGCTCATTCTGTGTATTCACATGAAAGTTTGTTGCGATAAAATGTATCCACATGTCTCTTCAGGAAATTGAATTATGTCAAGGCATCACAAATGCCATACCATTGACAGTTTTGTGAATTATCACTGAAAAGTCGAGATTTCTCTTATCATGCAAAATGTCATAGGTTATGATCACATGTTTATTGTGAAAATTATTGCGAAATTTATGACATAGAACCATATATTATATAAACTTTACGTAGGAGCATAGTTTAGCAATATGTTTGCTTGCTCTTATAAGTTTTTATCCATGCTGTAATGACATGTAACCATTTTTTATGTTTTTCTCACTGGAAAACAGATGATTGCAAAACAAGTGTCATATATGTATATTGAAACTGTCAAAAACATTCCATTGCTATACTACTATGATTTGAAGTCTTCTTAAGTTTCAATTGTTTTTAAATTTAATATCATTTCCATTTCTAATAATTTTTTCTGCCAATATATATCGATCATTTAATTATAAACTTTTGAAATTACGTTTGTGCAATATAATTAATGTATTTTGTAATATATTTTTATGTTTTAAATATATATGTATGAAACAGAATTTTATAAACATTTTTTTTTATATTTACTTAACAAACTTATAATTTATAATAAATTAATGTTTATAAACTTTGCTGAAATATAGCTATAGCTATATTTACATTTATTCTTTAACTGTAACAAAAAAACGGCCTATCAATTTATTTCTCTAATGTAATATATATTTTAAGCTATTTTTAATCATGTTAACTTGTAAGTATATTAAAAAATTTTGATGTTCCAAATTGTTATATATAGCAAGACTGCAATAAATATTTGTAGCAACTTGATTTTCTAATATTCTATTTACTTGATATTTAATAGATAGCGAAATGTGCGATTAAAGTTGAATTGGTCAACGATAGTCTTACCGAATTAAAGGGTGAAATTGCTGGTCCACCAGATACGCCGTATGAAGGAGGTAATTTTGTGCTCGAAATTAAAGTTCCCGAGACATATCCATTCAATCCTCCCAAAGTAAGTTAACATTTTTGAAAAATTTGTGAATAATACTTATGCAGTTAACATTCATTATTTCTAATTATATTATATACAGTAAAAGAAGTTAAATTATAATACAGATATCATAAACCTATAGCTATTGTTGAATTAATTATTAATTTTTATATCAGTTAGGCTACAGCTATTATTTTATTCCATATAAAAATCAGCAATATGTTTATGTATCATTATTGTCTCTAAGTTTTAATTTCTATTTTATTCTATTAAGCTGTTATAATAAATAAAGTAATTATTATTTATTTATGTTCTTTTCTGAAAATGTAAATGTGATTTAAAAATATTTTGCATTGCATAAATAATAAGATTCTTATTTTGTAGGTACGTTTTATAACAAAAATATGGCATCCTAATATATCTTCAGTCACTGGTGCTATTTGTTTGGATATTTTAAAAGATCAATGGCATGTATTTTCTCCAAATTTAAAAAACAAAAATATAAATATATCATTCATTTTCGTTCTACTTCATGTCAATTCTCATGCTGAATGAAAATATTGTATTTAATTGAGATTTATTAATATAACGTTTTTTATTGTATATTTTATATAATATTAAGACTACAGGGTACAGTTATATGGTAGACTAACTTCATTTTTTTTTACATATTTAAGGGCTGCTGCAATGACTCTGCGTACAGTATTACTGTCGCTACAAGCATTGTTATCTGCAGCAGAGCCTGATGATCCTCAGGATGCAGTAGTCGCTAAACAATATAAAGAACATCCCGAAATGTTTCGGCAAACCGCCACACATTGGACATTTGTATATGCAGGTGGTACGTGATATATTTCTGTGCATACTCACGTTCATATATATATACACATATAGTATTAGGATCTAAATATGATTTATATTGATTTTAGGACCAGCAAAAATGCCTGATTTAGATGACAAGATAAGAAGATTAACAGATATGGGAATTGAAGAACATAATGCGAGAGTTGCTCTATCCTCATATAATTGGGATTTGGAACGCGCTACCGAGCACTGCCTCTTCAGTTAGTGATAACTACATAGTTAATCTGTTACATCCAAGCACCATTCATTTTGTCATTAAGAAGTTCTTGTAATAATCATGTTCGGATATTGATATTATTAGTGGTTTGAGACAATTGGTACTTTGCACCTAAAGTGACAATATCTGATACAAAAAATATCACCAGGCAAGCATTCAATATCCACCAATAGTCATTTATTTAATTTATAACATAGGCATGAGGAATAATTAATAAAAAATCATAACATGAATCAGTTAAATAAATTTCAAGTATTTTTTAATAATATATGGTTTATATTACATTCTACTGAAATTCCACATTATTGCTTAAAAAAATTAAATCTGTTAAATATAACATGTGAGATATCAAATTTAAAATAATATATTTTTAATTTCCTGTATATATACATAAGAAATCACAATATGTCACAAATTTGATATAAATGCATATTATTTCTTTCATGTATTGTCAAATTTTTGTTTTATCAGCTTTCAATGTTCTACATTATCTTGAAATCTTGTATCTATATAAATTTTGATTTTGCATTAAGGATATTGAATTTTCAGTAAAATAAAATTTTAATATACGTATTCTCATGATACTGGATATCAAATGTGTAATTAGATATTTTGATTGCAACTTTTATAATTTATGTTTAATATCAATAATGTGCAAATTTTGCTGATAAGATGCATATTTACATTCTTAATGCAGAGAACATATTTTATCAGAAATAATGTATTGTTTTTCATTTTTTAAAATATAGGATACACGTTTGGATATATATTAATCACAATTTTACAATATTATTAAATCCTTTTTTATGTGTATGTGAAAAAAAAACATTTTTTATTTGAGATAGAAAAATCTATAATTTGAGCAAAAACTCAATTGTATATTATTGAGGTAGTATATGACTTGTAAAAAGATTCACTTAATCGCTTTGATGTTAATATCTTACATTTGTACATTTCTGGTGTGGCTTATATGAGATGGTGAAATTGTCTATTACATCACAGATATATACATGTTTGCGGGTACATATACTCTATCATTCTTTTTATATTCGTATCATGCAGTGTACATTCCAGATTCAGACATAAATGGCATTTATTTATCACAATCTTTGTTAAATTTTATATTACAAAACTTAAAAAAGCAAAAGATTGAAAAAGATTTAAATAAAGTAGCATATTGTGTGTGTTTCTGATCTTTATATTTAATAAAAAATAGATTTAATTTGATAACTAATTTGTAAAAAATCATAAAACAAGAAGAACAGCGTAACTAAGATGAAGAAGAAAAGTTAATTAGCTCATTATTTGTATAATAATGTATATGATGCAGAAATGCATAGTTTTTTGTACAATCAAATGTTAAATCATGTGTGTTATACTAGGAACGGATAAAAATTTAATCATATTTTTTCGCTAATTTGTTGTATTAATTTTCACATAGACTGTTTAGAAATCATAGGTATCAGTCGATTATATAAAGACTGTTTTGCTCTGTATCTTTTTTTTTTTTTTTTGTAAGTATTCAGCTCATAGAATATGATTCTACGTATGAGTTTATGGATGAAATCCGATTTCACCCTTTTTGATGTTTTAATCGCTGTAATGTTCAATATAATGAAAAAATAAATAGTTCTTTTTCATTGTTCTCACTGGATTAGTCTCTTCATACATAGAGAGATCTCCTTTTATTGTATATATATATTTCTGAAAAATATTATTGGAAGAATTTTCTTTTGCTCTAGTTTCATAATCAATATAATAATTTCTCTCCTATTGATATTTTCTTTGTGCGAGATCAATGTGCAATTTTTACATTCCTCTATTATCATTTAATATAATTATATAAAATATCTCAGAGTTTCGAGGAGTTGAGAACATGGATTTTTCTAAAAATTCTTTATACATAGTTTATATATATATATAAAATGGTATATAAAAATAATTCTGTATAAAGTTGCCTTGCCACTGCACAGTTTTTAGTTCCCGAATTACTAAAAATATTTTTTCTGCTAAAAACATTGTTAAACTTAATCTTGAATACACAAATATGACTTAATATTGTACACAAAAACGGAATAAATTAATAGAATATATAATGAATCTAGTTTTATTGTTGGATAGAACATGCATGCAAAAATTTTTTGTGAAAAAAACTTCTTTTCTGATTATATTGTTTTAAAATTATATTACCATTTTTGCAGCACATATTTAATTTTAAAATCTTACACATATTTAGTATATATAACTCTCTAATAAATAAATATTTTTAATATAAAATATAATTTATACATATAATTTATAAGAAAAATTTTAGAAATTATTAAGCATAATATATATTCTTAAATTATAAAAACATAAATCTAACAATTAATAATTTTGTGTGGTTAATCTGAAAATTTTTAGAATTATAAGTATCTCTCTCTCTACATATTTTATAAAATTATATCAAATCAAAACAAAGAATTACAAATATAATATGATAGAACGTATTATGGAAATAATAAAAAATTATAGTTGTGAATAAATTTTAGATATATATTTGTCTTTTTAATCAATTAAAGAGTTTTTGTATATATAATATTAATACAGTACAAAAAAAGGAAGTATGTTTAACAAATCAGTCTGTCTTAATATTATACGAAAAGACATAATTGTCTCTCGCGCAAAGTATCACACGCAGCAAGTGGCAAGAGGGGATTATATATTATTTTGTATATTTGTACTTTATGTTAATTGTCCATAATTATATAGTCTAAGCCTTTTTGCAGAAAGTGTTGCTAAAAATAAATAATTGCTAGCTTCAAATGAACATAAATCCAAAACAGCATCTGATACAGGAAGACTATGCAATTGTTTGCCGCTTGCTGTACTCCATAATGATATATTACTACTTGATTCTATATGTGCCGCAACTAACGTATCATTTTCTGCATATAAGTGACATGGTCGAGATAAAAGATGTTGAGAATTACCAGCTTGGAATGTATGTACAGCATTACACATAATTACTTCTTCATTAGATAAATTTTTTTCAATAGTACACACTACATGTCTTGCATGTGGTTGCCTAGCATTAGGACGAGACGATATAAGATAATGATGATTTCTCTCGTCATAACGTACTGAAACAAAGGGACCTTCTAAAAATACCTGCTTGGGTAAATATATAGAGTCTTTAATTTCATATGCATAACATGTATGAAAACGACACGCTATAAATCCACCCCTACTAATACCGCTACCAGGATTTGGTAGTACTGTTGCCATTGATACAACTGGCGACCTGTCACCATAACCATCTAAGACACTAACAGCACCAGAAGTTTGTCTGATATCAAATTGAGTAATGGATCCATTCTGTGCACCGGTTAGGAAAATGTGTGGATTATCACCCGACCAACAACAACTCCAAAGTTGATGTTCTGTTTGATACGTGTGCACTGTCATATTATTTTGGATATCCATTAGCTTTGCACATTTATCAAAACCAACACTCAGAAGAAGCATTTGTTGCGTAGGATGAAAAGTTACATCTCTTATGGCCTGAGTGTGTAAGAAAATAAATTGCCGTAAATGGAAATATTCACAATCAATCTTCCTTATGCCATATCCATTGAACAGTACATTTGTTGATTTCTGAGAAACGGCCAAAAATTTGTGCCATGGATTAAAATCTAAGACACGACATCCACCCTCTTTACAGATCTCTATAGATCGTTCTAGATGAAACTTTTTAGTAGAGGGACTCAAAGTATTTTGATTTATATGAACATCCATCTCCGATTGTTGACTTTCCAGTTCAGAAATGCGTTTTTTCATGGAAGCCATTTGCTGATCAAATACTTTCAGACGGATATCATACTGTGATAATTCCATCTGTATACGGTTTTTTTCAGCTGATACATGAAGTAATTCTTTCTTCAGTTTGTCATATTCTGCAGTATCTAGCGCTGTCAGTTTTTTTGCATATAACATTCTAATATGTTTTACTGAAGCTTTCTTGTTGCATTGTGGACAACGACGATTTGTACTATTACAAGAATATTGTAGCCATCTTAGAATACAACTATGTCCAAACAAATGTCCACAGCGTAAACAACATAAACGATGTTCCCCTGAGCTAGTCCATTGCTCCATGCAAATTGGGCATGCTTGATCAGAGTCAATATCCGAGACATCCAAATTTTGGTCTACTGTATTTGCTATGAATTTAATTATATTTAAATGAAAATATAAATATATATATCTAACAATTATTACTTTCATAATATGATTATCATTCAAACGTACTTGATTGTGAACTGTTAGTTGGAACATCATTTTTATTATTATCTTGCACATTATCTTCATTATAAGAAACATGTTCATTTTCATGTTCATCCTCTGCAGTTTGTTGCTCTTCTATTTGCATTGTATTTTCGTCTATAATAAAAAAATAATGTTATCAGAATTTAAGTGGAGTTTGATTCTAAACAAAAAATATTAAACATGGAAAAAGAGAGAGAGAAAGAGATGACTTGCGTTTTTAAATTATATAATTATTAGTTACGTATATAATTATTAATCTATAAACATATCCATTCTTATTCCATTTATATATATATTATTAATATATTATTTATCTTACTTACTGTTTTCCATAACCTTTATCTTATAATCGAGATTGATGGCACAAACATCGACAGAAGAATGAGCCGGTCGTAAAATATTTATGTAGGCAAGGATGGTAAATCAAATTAATTAATTATAATTAATTTTCTTTATTTTAAGATTATGTTCTCCTTAATCTCTATTCTAATGGCACATCACAGCGCATTGGCTATATACCTATTCCATTTTAACTGACAATGCGCGTGTTCTATATGAATGAAAGTATATACTTGACTTCGTGAATTTAATGGCACTGGACGACATAGAATCTCGAATGATTTTTCAATAGTAATTTTTATATCGGATTTTTTGTAAAAAGCTATCTTATTGCGAAAAGAACGTGGAAAATGAGATATATACTGCATTTCGATAGAAAACGGGAACTTCAAAAGAATACCTTATTTGTTTTTACGTACTATTATACATCGCATGTATATATACCTACGAATTTTTTATCGATTTATTATTGAAATAATATTACTGATATAAATTTACTTAATTGCTTGAAAGAGAGAGAGAGAGAGAGAGAGAGAGAAAGATATCATCATCAAGTATATATCCTGGAGTAAAATAAAAATAGTTGACGTACGCATTGCATATTCAGTGAAAAGAATTCCGAAATATTTTGAAGTGAGTAAAATATATAATGACATTACATGATATATTTAATTTCTTTTTATATTTAATATATTATATATTTTACAATCTTTCTTTTTGATAAAGTCACGCAAAAATACTTTCAAATATATTCAAATAATTATCTTTCTCTCGGATGCAATTTGACAATATAATAATATGTAACTTCATCACGGGAAATACCGAAGAATTTGTAGGTTGCTCGCACTATACATACAATATTATATTATATTTTGAGGTCGACCAAAGAACGATTTTAATACGAAGGTAAAAATATGAAGGTAAAATTAATGTTATTGAATAAAATATTTACGTGTTTTCTTTTTTTACATATAAAAATATGTGATTATTCTTGAAAATCTGTATACATGGTGCCTTATCTCAAAATGTATCAAACCTCTTATGATATATATCTTACAACATATTTAGGATATTCCAGCAACTCTATTTAAAGAGTATGATGATATAAAATAATTAAATATATAAAATTTTCTATTGCAGAAACCACGGCCGCATACAAAAAGCCACTCCCCTTCACAAAAATATTCCTATACGCACGAACATTTTCCGATTAGGGCGAGAAGCATTTATGATTCGAAGGGGCGAAATTCTAAACGGAGCTACTCAAAACTTCAGCAAAACAATAAATGTTATGGCACTACGTCGTGTTTGAAAGAGGATGCGTTTGGTTCGCTGGAATCTCTTTTCGATCTAAAAAAATCTTTGGATTTGCGCGATGTGTATCCATTAGCGTCCAATATCTGTAAAGAAAAATTATTCAAAGTTTCTAATACCACAAAATCAGAACCTCTTATAGAAACGCTATTTTTGCAATCTTTCTCGCAACAGACAAATCCTGACTCTTATATTTTCAAACCGGTAATATGTTATTATATCATAAAAAAAAAAAATTGCTTTCAATCTTTAAATATTCGATTATTTTATATTTCTGTTGAGGAAGAATTAATTTTACATCGGCTAAAGAATGTATATATATCATTAAAGAATAATAAAATAGAGATGAGATGTGCTTGTATGCTTCGCGTAATAAAATAAGATTAACAATCTTTTCAGTATAAAGAATATGAGACAACAAAAGAAGAGAATGTAAAAAATCAGATAAAAGCAAGTGAAAAATTTCAGACAAAAATATCGAAATCTGTGCGGAAATTACAGCAAAACGATTTAATTTACAACCAACAAAATAATTCAATGTAACAATTTATTTATTCCCGTAGCATTTTTATATCCAATCAATTAATATTCTAAGATAATAATGTATCTAGCAGAAATATGGCCGAAAATGAAATAGTAGACAACGAAATATCAGAAGAGCAATTTGAAAAGGAAAAGGAATCAGTAGCTATCGCAGACGAAGCACCTATTACAACAACAGATCTTACCAAAGATAAAAATGAAAATAAAAATGAAGATAAAAATGAAGATATAAATAAAGATATAAATGAAGATAAAAATGAAGATAAAAATGAAGATATAAATGAAGATAAAAATGGAGATAAAAATGAAGATAAAAATGAAGATAAAAATAAAGACGAAAGTGAAGACAAAGACAAAGGCAGAGTTGAAGAAGATAAGACTGATAACAAAGACGAAGATGAAGATAAAATTAATGAGAAGATTGAAGGTAAAAGCGATTTGAGAAAAAAATTCTTATCTTATTTTAATCCATCGAAAAATATATATTTTAATTGTTTGGAATAGAAATATATACATCTAATACAAAATAATAAAATTTAATGAATTTGCAGATAATCAGATACCAATAATCAGCTCGCCTTTTTTAACTGATGATATAATTACAGAACTAAAAGAAATGGATGAGAGATGTATTATATTAGCAAAGGAGATCCAAAATTTAAAACTTGAAGTTCTCGAGTTATCAAATGTACAATATTTCATTGTTATATATTTAATATAAAAGATTATATTAATTAATAATATTTATAATTCATTCTCTTAAATTTACAGAAACCCGAACTAACAGAGGAAGATACATTAATAATTCAAGAGAAGCAAGATATCCTCATGTCAAAAGTAGCTGAACTCGAACAGCTGACACAAAAACTTGAAAAAGTATTATAAAAATATATGTAGTATAATTTTGATAAAAATTATTTTACACATAATTGTATTTTTGCGATAAGTTGGCGCAAAACATGATTCTGTAATAATCTTTGTAGTGAAATAAGATAAAAGTGTAACATAATGGATATACATATTACAGGCGCGAGAAAAAGTAGAACAAATTGAGGATTCAAGCGGCGAAATAGAAAAAGTTATAGAGGAAGTTAAGAAAGATAAAATAGACATAGAACCGCTAAAAAAAATTCCGGAGGAAGATCGCTTTGAATTACCGCAAATAGAATATCCCGAAGATAAGTAAGTTAAAAACGCTATTAATTAATCGTGAGATATTTTCTATCATGTATTTTTGTCGCGTGGAATCAGGCTGCCAAGAGTAATTGTTTGCGGCTATACGGAAGATGTGCTTCCAAAAATTGTCATAGCAGATGGCGAGCGAAAAGGGAGAGAAAAGTGTTTTGAAAAATTAACTGGAAAACTAACAGAATCTTTAACAATGCAAGAAAAGTTGGTTAAGGAAAATGCACAACTGGAAGGTGGAAAGTATGCTCATTTTTTGTATATCATAAAGTCTACACGAATATAAAAAAAAATGGATTATACTTCGCATGTGAAAAAAAGATCGTATCTACACTTATACAAAATTCATATCTATAAATAGAACTATAGATATTTACTATAGATAAAAAGATAGAAATAGTTTAATATTTGATTATATCGGGTAATTTTATAGTAATGTACATATGTGTAGAAAAATTTTTTTACTTGAATCTTAGATGAAAACCTACATATTGAAAAACAAACAAATTTACATTTAGAATTGAATATAATTTAAGATAATTATATATTTAAAAATAAAATTAAAATAAGAACAATTTTCCCGATCAATCTTTTCAGAAAAAGTATTTTTCTAAAAACTTTTATAGAAACACAGTTTATAACAAATTTTTTTAATACTCGATAGTTTTATTCATGTGGCGAACAATGCAACGAATAGTAGAAAGTCGAAAAAATGTTTGAAAGTTATACCGTTCCCTCGGCGACGATTTCACGATGTTTTCAGATATTGAAGCATGTCAATTATATGTCACTCATACGTAACCCGATATACTGATCTCATAACAATGAATTAAATGTGCAATTTGATGATTATTTTATTCTTAAAGAAAAATTTTATAACATTTTGATTAAATACTTTTTATTCCCGTCCGACTTTAAAGTAAAGCAGACGGAAGATCACGACTATATATGGAAAGCCGTGTTTTTCCGTAAACAGGTACAAGCTAGAAGAAGCCTTGCTGGAAAAAGATACAGCCCTCGAGTGTTTACAGAGGAAGGTATGCGCTCTGCAAGCAGAAATGCGTATAATTGTCAAAGAGAATACGGAGTTGAGCCGTCAGTTGGCCACTTTGAATCAGTTAGTGATTAGACCTACCTGCTGTTACACCTGCCCAGGTGTTGCTTCGTCTCCTCCATCGACGCCGTTGTCGTTACCACCCCGTCCGCATGTCAGTACGCAACCTCGGGACGACATTTACTGCCGATGCAAATATTGCCTTCAGTTCATTGATACTCTATCACCGACTACGGAAACCGCATGCAGTAAGACAGCGTATAACTATCGAATACATGTAGTTTGTCAGTTGAGAAATAATTCGATATAGAAGCCGAGATAGTCTATAATTATGTTAGAAAGTTTGCGAAGGTTCTTGATAAATTCTTCCAGTAATCTGAGTATTTAATCTGTAGATTCACCAAGGCTTACAGGAGGTGGCTCGAGAACGGAGGATCGTTATTTCGTAGATAACAACCCCTTGCAAAACGTGGAGATGTGTTCTCGCGGTCCGGCTATTGTTAGACCATCGTTTCCTCGGGGAATGTGCCCTGCAGAATTGGAAGATAAACTCGCTACTTACGGTTCTAGCACTAAACAACTGGTAAATCTTAAGAATTGTATAAATAACTATGATTTTTTTCAGGATAGTAAGTCAAGAACGATCTGAGAAAAGTAATAGAAAATTTATTTTTTTTTTAAACGCTATTTAAACATTTTTTATAAAAGATAATTATCGTACTTCTAGAGATATATTTTCTATTTCTTTCTTTTATAATTTAAATATATTCTCTTGTAGCCCTGTTCACGTATCAGTTGCATAGGATAGTAAAATATATATAATATATATTCTATAGTAATGTTTACCGTATAAAAAAAAATTAATCGAGAAAATCTAGAGATACGATATCACTTCATTTTATAACTTTTTTAGGAACAACAGTTAGGCAGTATGGAGACTGAGGTACGCAATATGCAAATGGAATTAGCGAACGTGCAACGGGAGCGGCAACAACTGGAACAACAACGAAAATTGCTCAAATGCACTGGACCTTGTGCACCATGCGCTTGTTGTCCACTTCCACCCTCGACGTGTGTGACACCCACACCAGGACTTCCATTAAAAGGATCTGCTGTGCCTCCCGCTCAGATACCTGTACAGTTCTCCGATTTTTTTTTATTTATATTCTTTAAGCGATTCTCGTGTTTCGAACAATACAAGTTTCTACACACATTTCATTTTGTTGATATATTTCTATAATTTATATCCTACGACTATATAGTTTGCATAAGTAAAAGCCATGAGATTTCATTATCTTTCGTTTTTTTTTTCATCTCATCATACGAATGGATAATAAAAATTTATTAGATAGCAAGCAAAGTAATACATTTTTTATCGAATGTAGACGACTGCAATTGATTCCGGTACAAACGCCGCCATGGTAAGGACCTAATGGAAAGAAAATTTAATTGAACATTTTGAATAAAGTCACAATAGAATATCTATAATCATAGGGCACTCAACAATTACGCGATCTTCGCGAACAATACGCTCGACTTCAGGATGATTATAAGAACAAATTATGCGAGGTATCATGTATGAGAACAGAAGCAGAGAAGTTCAAACAGGATACGCGCGATGCAAAGGAGGAGAAAGAACGAATGGAGATAAAACTGATAGATGCCCAAGAACGACTGAAGCTTCTAGAAACAGAAAAAGGAAAATTTGAGGGTAATATTTTTTCTTTTATAGAAGGAGTCTACCTTTTTTTAAATTTTATTTTAAATGTATAAAATGCAAATATTATTTTCGAAACAGGTCAAAAGGAACAACTTATCGAACAGGAACAGGCTTTAATGGTGGCGAAACAACGCTTTCGTGAAGCGCAGGATGAGTTAGAGGAACTTCGTTCTTTGATTCAAGATCAAGCTGCTCAACTGGAGGATTATCGCAATAAATATTTGCAAGTCGGTGTTGTTATCCTTGCGATTTACCAGCTAAATTTTATCCGACTTAATTACTTTCGAGCAAAACAATTTTATAAAATTGAAATCAATCTAATCAAAATAGGCCCAGCAACAAGTTGAAGAACAGCGTCGACAACTAGATCTTATGGAAATGGATAATGCGCGAATGAATGAAAATGTTACTTTGGAAATTGGACGGGTTAAAGTATGTTAAACATTAATATTATTGGAATTTGTTTGAAATCATTTAGAACGAAATTCTCATTCTATATATAAATGTATGTCAACGTGATAGAATCAATTTCAAGAAAAATTAGCCGAACTTGCACCATTACCCGATATCTTGAAACAAATGCAAATAAAGATGCAGGAAGCGCAACAGATGCGCTTAGGCGCCGAACGCAATTGCGAGGATTTGTCGCGGGAATTGCTAGGATGCAAGGATAAGATTCAAACTTTGCAAAATCAGTTGGACGCGTTGCGCACTGAGCATCAGGCACTTCAGGTTGTAATTTATCAGCTTAATAAAAAAATTCAGTATTTTTAATGATAAATGATCAATCGCTTATATAGGATGAAAGAGAACAAGAATCCGCTAAATTCGAAGAAGTGGAAAAAAAGTGTAGCGAATTGCGACATGAAAATGAGAGAATAAAAAACACATTGGCGCGATTTGAGGAACACGAAGCACAGTTACAAAAACGCATCGACGAGAAAATGCATGAGAACACGCAATTATCGTCAATGTTGGAGCAGGTATGTTACATGTATTTATCTCGTGATGAAGAATTGAATTTCCTTTTGATTTAAGATAAGAGAGGATTCTGCTCGGCAAGTAGCGAGAACGAAGGAGCGATGCGAAACTATGCGAAGATCGATGCAAGGTCAGATCGCTGAAATGGAAAGACAATTAGCACAATGTAGAGCAACGGCGCGCGCTGCTCAACGTGATAGAGATGAGGTAACGGTTGCCGTTACGAGATAAAAATTTTAACAGGAGCAATGATATATTTATCACAACCTGCTTTTCGTTAACGTATATAGATCAGACAAAAGATGCAGAGTCAAATAAATAATTTGAACGAGGCGTTTAAACACGCGCAAGGCCGCATAAAATCCTTACAAGGTCACGTAAATTACCTCAAGACTTCTTACAGTAATATTTTTCTCGGCCAAGGAGAAACACCGACAAGTGCTTTGCCAGGAGACGATTCCTGTGATTGCAACTATTAAACGTGTATACACATATAACTTTTGAATAATAATTATATATTTTTGTTTAACATAACGAAATTAAAGTATGCTATTTGCTCATAGCATACAAATCTTGTGCAAATATATTCTAAATAATGACATTCTAATAAACAATTGACAAGATTGATTGATAATTGTTATACCATCATCATTTTTATAAATATATATGTAAATTATGAACGGTATATAAAATATAAAAAGTAAAGTCAAGATCTATGTATATTCACTATATAGTAATTGTCGATTTAATTACTTCAATGTGCATTTATTTTACAGATTAATTTTTGGATATAGAAAATACTATATAAATGGATATAACGAAGCATTAAGTCATTAAAAACTTTAACGAAAATTGGCATGCATTATTGTTAGAGATGTACATATTGAATGTACATATTGAATGAACGTTCCTTTTTCATTACATATGTATTTTTATTTAACAAACTTTGACTATATTTATAAGCATTGGAGTAGAAGAACGTGGCATGTGAGTACTGTAATAATTGATTAAAGAAAAAAAGCTGAAAAAAACTTTCCATTTCTACTCGAAATTCTTCCAGCTGAGATTCAATCCGCTGTGCATAAGCATGGCAGCATCTGTAAACCAATTTAAAACGATCCTAATAATAACTTAAGTATTTTATGTGTGTATATTAATTTTTATGAAAGCACAAAATACCAAATTTTTGCTAACAAAAATTGATTATAAATTTTATGAATAATAATGCTACATATTCACATATTGCTATATATAAATCTGCAAAATTGCATATAGATTGCAGAAATTGTTGGGGAATATTTGTGTACAAAAACACACCTTCCAACAGGTTGTCCTGGGTTTGAACATGATGGTTCCGGAGATGTACATGGCGAAATTTTGATTTGTGAAGGACCACTCGTTAAACAAGATTCCTTCTTGTGAATACAACTTTTATTACTATTAGATGGATTGGAATTGTAACAATCTCCGCATCCTCGCAAAAGATCCATTAAAATTCCTCGTACCTTTTTCCCAGTTAACCTTCGTCGTCTCGTCTATGAAAGAAGAAAATATATGTTAGTTATAATCGTAAATCCTTATAAAATATTGAAATAGAATTATCTGCAATTTACCTCTGGTGTTTCACTACATTGTTTTAATGCTATCAACGGTTGTTCTTCATGTACATTAGGAGAAAGATGATTACATGATTCGTTATACTCTCGATCTGTATTCATTGATAATGGCTCGCATGTACAAGTTCCTTTCAACGTATTACAATATTTATGACTCTCTTGACAAGTTTCTCCTGGATCATGTAGTGTGTCATGACATACCGTGTGACATTTACATGTAGGTTCTTCTGTAGCAGGATTAATATTTTTATGTAAATGCTTGTTAGGTTCTAAGTTTCTTGAAAAACTTCGGCGATGTTCCTTGGTGCTTAATTTTTCTTTGCTACGATTAAAATTATCTTCAAACTTCTGTTTTTCTTTATGTAAGGAACAATTCTGCTCTAACATGTCTACATTATGAATGCAACAGGAATGTAATTTCTCTTGGCTACGTGTTTGTTTATATGTTAGCCATTCTTTACGATCTTTTGACAATTCACAATTTTCACAAGAAGAAACACATGCGTTTGGGCTAAGTAGATTGTCCACATAGTTTTTATCTGTTGAACAGGACGCTTTTGCCATATTAAACGAAGGTGAATGTGCACATGAAAAATTAGATACAGCTGAAGAGAGGTCAAATGCAGGGGGAGTTTTGCATTTTTTACTTGTTGAACATACTAAATTACTGCCATTAAATCTGGTATGTGGTGTCTTTTGCCAGCAGTGATACTTCTTATCATCTATCCCTTTAGTCGATGTTTCTATTTCATTTTCAGTTTCAGCTGTAGATTCTTGGCTGATCTGCAAAATACATTTTAGAATAAATATGAGATACAAGAATATCTTAGAATATATGTGTATATCTTCTAAAATAATTTTATAAATTATATAATATAATTTATAAAGTTACTTACTTCTTTGCCCCAAATGTTGATTGTTCCATTTATTTCAGACATTCTTACTTCTATATTACCAACTATGTATGGACCACCTTCTCGTCTTTTTTCATTAACAGTCTTATCTTTTGTAGGTTCTTTTGCTATGATTAGAAAACTATGATCTTTACTATTTTCATTTTCGTGATATACAAAGCATTTCACATTATCCTCTTGATCATCAGCATTTTCCGTTATGTTTTCTGTCATAGAAGTAGTTTCTAATTGGCTTGTGTTGATATTAGATGAATTTTCCTGTGATTCCACTTTCTCATTTACTGAATTGCATGGATGTTTGAACTGTGAGTCATTGTGCATATCATTTAATTTTAGGTGTGATTCTGCAGTAGTTTGGGAAGCTTTGCAAGATAGAGAATTAGATGGTTCAAGAATATCCGCAATCTTCCTTTTCTTAGAGCTAGATGGTCGACAACTACCATTGACGATTTGACATCTACCATCATCATTTTGCAGCTCTAACATTGTATTCTCACTTAATCTTCTCTTTGAATTTTGTACTAGAGGACTTTCTAATTTTGTTTTCCCTTGTGTAATATTTGAAAGAGTTTGTAAAATTCGAGACGAAGTAATAAACGTGCGAGACAGTGAACGTGTTGTTTTTGCTGGTGTACCATTGGTCAACACTATACTATCATCAGAATGTAATGCTTTTACTACTTCAGGTGGTTTCATAGATATCGATAAATTAGCACTGTCACTCCACTCTATAGAGCTTAGTGTTGAGGCGACACTACTACCTAATATTTTATTGTTAGATTGCTTTATGTGTGTCGATTCTGTTTCCTTATGGTATTTTTCAGGTGCAGTGTCAATATCTGTTTGAATTGATATTTGGTGTTTCTCAGGTGTGATGTCAATATCATCTGTTTGAACTGATGCAACTTTCTGTTCTTTAGCTACATATTTTGCTAAAGATACACTCAGCTGTTCTATCGTGCCTTTCAATAATAAATTCTCGATAACTTGTTCTCGAAATGCGTTAAACAACCTTTCTTTTTTCTGAATTACGTCACCTAATTGATCTTTTAATGCGGTAATTTCCAAAGTATCTGGAGCTGTCTTACTAAATTCATTTACTTTATCTGAGTTTATTTGCTCGTTATTATTTTTGGCTTCATCTGCCATTGTCTTAATGCTCTTAATATTCTCAATTTTTAAGGAACAAGTTGTATCATGATTATCTATGGACACATCCATCAGTTCTGCATTATTGTATGTTTCAGATTGATTATGTTCTTGCTCAGTAACATTTGAATTCTTATTTAGATTAATTTTTTGACTAGAATTAGAAATGCCATGCTTAAACTCCTCACAACTTAATGTACGCAAATTGAAAAGTACTGTTGGTTCTTCTTGATGATCATTTGAGACAAGAGATGGTTGCATGGCATTCGCATAATGTGAGACTTCCTCATCAGAAAAATTAAGCTTTAATTGTTTATCTTCAATTGTTCCATTCTGTTTTTGCATTTTATCTAGAATGTTTACAGAATTTCTCTCATTCTGTGTAGATTCTTCCTGTATTGATTCTAAATAATTTTTATTATCTTGACCATTTAATATTATTGGAGAAGTACTGTAAGTTATTTTATCTCCCTCACACGCTTCTGCAATTTCCAATTCTTTAATTGTTCTTTTCGCATAATCCTTTATTGTCTTGTTGGTTATTGTAGGCTTTATCTCTTTTATATCGCTGTTCTTATGATTAGTGTTACTTTTACTATGGTTTGTATCTTCCTGATTTTGCTTCATATGTTTTTCCACAGAACGTCTATTTTGTTCTTTTATATCTTTAATATAGAGTTTGACTTTGCTTTGTACATGATCATACCTTTCTAACGTTGGTTGCTTTCCATACAACACGGGATATATTTCAGGATCTATTTTTACCAATTGTTTATATGGAGTATATTGCCTATGTGAATATCTTCTTTGAATATATTCCATTTTCTTCTTGGACATATTCAAGTCTTGAAGAGAAAGGCTCTTTTCTTTGTCACGATTTTTTATTCTTCTATTTAAGAGAAAATCATCGGATCTTCCATCGTAATGTAATTCAAAATTATCATCAAAGGTACCATCATCATTGCTATATATTTGTCGAAAATCTTTTTCATCATCTTTTTCATTTTCGTCATCCTCATCATCATCTTCTTCATCCATTAAATGCCTCATGTTATTTGGATCTTCTGAATCCATATCGTTGTCAAGCTCCAAATTCTCCATATCTATATATAGGCAATACAATAATTATAATTATATATTAAATATGTATATATACATACACATATATACATTTATATAACATTAATGATTATATTATATCATAACTTTATAAAAATATTAAGTTCAAAAAGTATATAATTTTACACTGATGTTTCAAATATACAGAATATTAGCTATTTATTTGATAATGTAATATATGCTAAGATAAGCTGATTTAATCCTGTCATTCTACATATTAATTTACCATCACTATCACCATATTCATCTTCGTCATCTTCATCATTGTAAGGATGCTGATCGGTATCTTCTTCGGATGACAAAACATACACGCTGCTTGCTGCTTGATCGTCACTAGGATAAGGACTTGGACTACAATCTTCCTCCATCTCCTGGGACATATTCTCCTGCTGCTTCGCGTTAATGACGTCTGAGTCGTCGCGTCTCGAGGTGCTGGAGACGCTGATATACGTCGGCATCTCCTCGTCCTCCAGCATGGCCATCTCTGTTCGATTCATCAATTTCACCTCGCTCTTGGACGAATCGTTAGGTAAATCCTCCATCGCCTTAGTCTCTGCCTCGTTGTCGTCGGGCGGGTGTTCGCTGTTCTCCGACATCGTGGAAAGCTACGAATGAAGGAATATCACAGATATCTTAACAACCACAGAGAACTCAACACAATCACGATGATATTTATTCCCGATCGATTCATATGCCGGACCGGCGAGTTTACATGGCGCGTACGATGGAAAAGACACTTTCATCAGCCGCCATTACACGGAACACTCTAGGTGATATATCTTTCTCATAATATAACACGAGAGACAAATTGCATCAACGATTATTCTATATTGTATCCGCGAATAACGTTCGAATGCTCTTACATTTAAGGCGAGCTGCAAGTGGCACAGATTTGTATACTAGATGAAGTTTTTCAATACCGAGCCATAATCTTCGAAAGATTAATGACCTGCATATCGCAGGACTGTACGTACGATACAAAAACCAAGTGATCGCATTTTACGAGTTTGTTTGTCATTTTCACGCCGATAATCGATAAATCCCTAAATCAGCATCGTTTGAACAAATTTATAGTCTAATTCTCGGACGACATAATTTTATTTCTATGCGCATTACGTGAAAAATATCTCACCGCGAATACATATCGAGATTAACGCCACTGTCGCGCATGCGCATGCCGACAAATGTAGAAAATCGCACGAAAACCCTTTTCTGATTTTGTTTTATTGCAACAATCGATCCTGCCTTAACATACATATATACATGTATGATTGAGAATTCGTAGCGCATGTTTATTCTCTTTTTTTTTTTTTTTTTTTTTTTTTTTTTTTTTTTTTTTAATTCTACATTGACGATCCCGTAAACGCGCGGAGCACGCAATAAACAGTGGAAACGTCGGCGTGACGTTCACCGCGTCGAAAGCGCCGATCATTGTTGGAACACGCTGCAAACGTGCGCGCGGAAATCTGATTCTAACCTCGAGAGTATCTTTCGACGATGTCTTCGAGCGTCGCTGGACTATCTCTCATCGTTGAATTTGGGTAAGATGAAAAGAATGATGAAGGTTGAAAAGATGACGTCTATATAAATATATATGTATCTTATCACCGTCGAAAAACGAAACGATAAATCACCGCCATCCTATGTTTGCAGGGGTGGGGCGGAATTACTATTCGACAAGAAAAAGAGACACGAGCTGGACTTACCTGGAAATGAATGTAAGTACGCCGCGTTGAACAGATGCGCGATCTAATCTATCCTCCGTTAATGATATGAAAATCCGCAGGGACCTTGAAACGATTGCTGTTCTGGTTACGAGATAACCTCCTGACGGAGCGGCCGGAGCTCTTCATGCAAGGTGATACGGTGTAAGTTTACCCTCTCGATTATATATCCTCGTGTTCGTTATATCCGTTCGAGCTTCCGACATCCCCGTTGACGAGCTCGTGATATCGCAATGTGATTATTCGCAGCCACGTACGTACTACGCATGTAGTAGATACTTTGTGACTCGATCCGCCAAATCAACCGATATCGTGAACTAAAATGGCGACCTAGTTGTTTATTCTCGATAAGACCATGGATAAGATAGATGTCGACACTATGGCCGTGTTCTAAAATTCACTGCCAGAGAGATAGAACAGAGTATGTCCTTTTCTACGTGCACCTCGGCTCCCACTCCTCAACACTCGGTCTAGATATACTATGTCTATGCTATGAACTATAGATTTCTAGTATTGGCAGTGAATTTTGGAACACAACCTATATTTAATTTGCAAGTTTATTTGGTATAGAGTAGCGCTTGATCGACCAATCAGGACTGCGTTCCGATATTAACTGCCAGTACTGAAAACGTATAGTTTACGTCACGTACACTATAGATTTTCAGTACTGGCAGAGAATATCGGGACGCAACCTAGAGGGAGCAAGATTTCTTCGTCCTGATTGGTCACCCGAACGCTACTGTACCGGATGAGTAGATTTTCGAACTCAGTCAACGAGGGAAAACGGAAGAGTTTGTATTTGAGCAGCGTTGATGTTATTTGCTTCTCGTACGAAAAACGCAATAATGTTGTCTCAAGTTGAGAAGATCAGTCAGTCGTATTTAGCATCAAATGTGGACATAAATATGGTAAACACAAAGTTATTAAATGTAAGAAATTTTTTATTCTTGTACTGCTGACTGATCATATTCGTCGAAATGTTTCTGTATATTTTATCTCAATCTGTGTATGATGGCCATAACATTCAAGAATAATATAAATAAGAGAGAAGAAAAGAAAGTTCATGAGAAATATATAGGCGGACATCGGCAAAGCTAAGCATTAACGTCATTAAAGTGTTCGAAAAATAATAGTATAATGGACATTGTAAAGTACTGTAATTGCGCGTATCGATGGCGTGAAGTGCGATCACATCAATAGTGACGTATGCGTGACGTATCGATCAGCCATATTGAAATTTCGCATTCGTCGTTATGTTTCGCGCGGTAAAGGATCGCTGGAGTTTGTTCGCTTCTTGTTTCGTTAACTTTCGTCCGTTTCATTAATTTTTGTCCGTTTCGTTAACTTTCCGTAATTGGGAGAGAGAGCGTTAATGCGAAATTCGTAAGTTTTTAATATACAATACGCGTTAGCTAGCTCTGTAGGAAAATTGCGTAACTCGATTTAAGAAGTTTATCTTGTTTGTTGTAGGAGGCCGGGTATTCTGATTCTGGTAAACGACGCCGACTGGGAATTGTTGGTGAGTGTTTGTTGTATTTCTGTTGAATATTTTCACGAACAAAAATGTTTGTAAGAGACGATAAGAAAACTTATACAATATTATCGTAAATCTTGAAATATTTGACCAAAAAAATCTCGTGTAATATATATGTATATTATATGTATAGTTATCTTTTTTAAATCATAGGATGTTTTTAACCACACTTCTTTGAATTTGGAATAAACGTTTTTTTTTTTAATGAAAATGTCTACAAAAGTAACTGTTTGATATGAAAATTAATATGAAATAAAATTGATATGAAAATATTTTTTTTATATAAAAATCGAAGAACATTATTTTTTAATTATTATTACTACTTAATATTTATTTATAATTTAATTTATTATATGTTATCTATGTATTAATTAATTAAGAAATTAATTTTTTTACATTTTTTACAAACGGGATACATGAAAGTTATTGCAATATTTAATATAGAGAGAATCATCAACTTTTATGTTGCATATATATAAATTATAAATAATCATAAAATAACGTTACTATAAGGGACATAGAATAAATCAAAAATTATTTACTTGTTAGACTTTTTATATATTTATATATATATAATAATCGTTGTTGAAAAAATTCTTAAATTTATTTTAGCATTTGCGTTTTTTATTGTAAAATTAAGCAGTCTTGATTTATTTACAACCTTATTATTATTTAATATTATTATTTAAACTTTTGATTACAGACGAGTTTTTATGTATGGATTTTAAAAGTATATTAGAGTTATTATAACTTCATTTTTCTGAAGGAAATTTTTCAAATACAGATTTAAATACCTAGCGAGAATGACAGACGGATTTAAATTCGAAAAGGATTTGAATAGACTATTCAGCTATGCGATTCTTAAGTCGTCATACTGGTACGAAAAGTTAATGCACCATGTTCGGCGAACGGATCTTTGAAAGAGACGATATTTATATTCTCAGATTTTTCTAGAATTATTAAAAATATATTAATAGAGAAAAAATACACATGTTTAAATGTTAACATATTTAAAGAGCGACATTTATTTATATATGTGCGACGTGTTTGTTTAAAATTTCATATAAGCTTGCTTGCGTAAATGATCGAGTGGTTTTAATATTTATTTTGTTTATATAATTTTCTGTGCTTCATCACTTCTCTTTTACATCACATGTTTAAAAAAGAAATTATAATTGCGAAATCATATGGTAAAACTACCTATCTTTGTTTACTTTTTTCAACACAGAGTTAACATTTTAATTGATGTTTTTTGCTGAGTAAGAGCTCTTTCTGAATTTTTATTTTTATGAACAAAGTCAATCTTTGTGTTGACTTTGATTATTTGTAACTTTTGATTAAAACACAATTTTTTTAGACCGAACGATTAAACGATTAGTTTACTTATTTTTGAACAGAATTAAAAAGTAATAAATATTGAATCAAAATGGTTTCCGAAAAAAGGATACATAGAAATTCGAAAACATAATTTTATAGGAGAGCATTTTTCAAATATTTTAACACCATTCTTATACATATATAACATTTTTTAAGTATTTAGATATATCCAAAAATTATATAGCTAAATTAAAAAACAAAAAAAAAATCTTTTTTTTTTTAGATAAAAAGAATTTTATATTTATTTTTAAGTGCATTTTCTTTTTTAAAATCACAATAAAGAGCAAACACTAAAATCAGAAGATATGATTTGATTTTAAAATATAATTTAGATATTGTTGAAAGCTAGCATAAGACTGGAAAAATTGCTAAAGAGAAGAAAAATACATAAAAGACGTGCATAATAAGTACATAAATATCGAAGCTGGAGCTTTTAAAGTTGGGCTTTACGGTTAATAAAACCAAGAATTCGATTGCGGTTTGCGAGTGCCGAGAGATTGCCGAGCGGCGGTTTAAAATATTAATCTCAAAGACGCGAAGAAGTGCACGGTGCGGAGGCGGACGACACCCCTCGTCGCGCAATATTTCTTTCCCCGCGCCAACCTTCCCGACAGTAGGTAGGTGACGCACGGCCTGTTCCTGGCGTCTGACAAACGGGATATCCCGTGACCGGTTTTTACAAACGGCATAATCGGCCTGTCGACCGTCGCCGCCGCTGTCGCTTACGCGGTAGATACGCAGGGTGCGGGATAACGGAACGACTCCGGACGCTGAAAGGGCGCAAATGACCTCGGTTTGCCACACCCACGGGGAGAATTATCATTTTAAATTTGTAAATGTACACGTCGCGGATATTAGGAGGAGAGAGACGCGTTTCTCTCGCGCTCGAGCGAGAAGATGCTGCGACGTCGGGGAGCGTCGGAACGAGGGATAAGATGATGGCTCCGGCCATTATTATGATAATACCGCCGCTTCTTCGTGAAGCTCTTCGGCTTTTGCGTTTCCGCGTCTTTTCGCTCTGGCCATCTTCTCAAGATGCACGTATAGTATACATGTCATCTGCCTGTCCCCTTCCGCCGCTTCTTTTACCACTCTCATCTTCTCTCTTTCTCCCTGTAACATAGTTGCGCTCTAGATGAATTTTGCAGCGAGTTTTGATCATGTTTCATACGCTCTTGATTGTGATTAGAAATATAAAAAATATAATTCTTTCAGGGTGAAGGCGATTATAAACTGTGTCCACGGGACAGGGTGCTCTTCATCTCGACACTGCATGGAGGGTAGAAGGTACAAATTTCCAATATATTGAGAATCGACGAGGATAAATGCGATCCATCCGAATATCATGGATTTTTTTTACATAATATATGTATAAAGAATTTTATATGTATTTCAGATCGTCATTGAAAAGAAAAGTTTTTTTTTCGCAGAATATTCTTCTGTGATCAGTTTCAGATGATTATGATATAGATTATTAAAAAAATACAATTGTTTTATCTTGCAATGATTCGACTATTAAAATCAATATTGATTTTTCAATTGGCTGATTTTTTGAAATTTGGCTTAGATATTTTTAATGACATTAATTTATAAATTATTATGATCTGAATGCATAATAAATGAACAAACATGTCGTGTACATAATAAATTGAAATTTTTACATTGCACCAATTAATAGTCACGTATACAATTTGATTTTATTTTCGTTCACGTGTGGATTGCATATCTCCTTTGTTGGTTTCCATTTTATAAAAAGGTATAATATGATATAAAGCGAGGTATTCATTCGAATATTCTGTTTATGACATCGTATATGATATAATAATTCGATGGATATTTAATTAGAGGCAAATTCGTCCAAACTTGAAAAAAAATTTGTTTTTGATAAATTGGGAAGCTTTGTAGAAGAATAAAAAATTTTTTGTATATATATTTTATTGCATAAAATATTTGAATTCTATGAAATTATTTTTATCAACAATTATTATCTTTTTACTAGGACATTTTAGCCAATTTTGAAAAATCTGCAATAATATTGTCGTACTACCCTTTGAAACCAATCATCCTCTTCCTAATTTCCTAGCTGTGAATGCAATTTGATAACAATGCATACCTCTTACATATATTATAGACTTGAATAGCTTTATGCATATTGCGTCACAATTGCATAACAACGCGCGATAATGTGCGGCTCTTTTTCGTTGAAGCGAAAAACTTCAGTGATGGAAAATCGATAAAAAAATTTTGTCGCAAGATCTGTGAAATCGCCTAATTATGTATTATAACGGCAAATATATTTGATATCTCTAGGACTGTCAGAAATATGACA